>NC_059256.1:13479872-13539872 GCF_017591435.1 Portunus trituberculatus | reverse complement strand
AAGTTAGACAAATAAATAAACCCGATCTTGACAAAGTAAAGAAAAGTTAAGAGATCGCTGGGCTAAAAATGTCAGTGTTTGGAGAGACGTGAAGAAGAGACGGAGAGAAAATTGTCTCCATAAATATTTCCCTCCAGTTCTTTTCCTCCAGCGGCGGCGGCGGTGCTGGTGGGGGCGGAGGAAAGGTGAGAGAGAGATGGAGAGAAAGAGAGAGTGAGAGTGACAGAGAGAGAGGAAGAGAGTGGAGAGAAAAGGTTGTGATGGTGGTTGTCGTCCATTGATTCTCTCCAAGACGGAGGTAAAGTGGGTTTTTCTCTCCAGTTTGTGGTTTTCTCTCCTCCGTTTGTTTTTCCCTCCACTTTCCTCCACTGGTCGACTTTTTCCTCCATGTTTCCTCCATCTTTCCTCCAAGCCTTAATATCTAATCAAATTTTTTTCTCATTTCTCCCTCCACCACCTCCTATTCTTTCCTCCATATCTCCCTCCACAAGTTACCTCCACTTTTCTCCACCTGCACAGAGTTTCCTCCATGTTTCCTCCACCTCTCCTCCAATTTTGACTATCCTACCTCCTTTCCTTGATAGTAAAATAGTAGTTTTCTAAGATAGTCTCACACCAAAACCTCAATTTTCTCATTTCTCCACCACCTCCTATTCTTTCCTCCATATCTCCCTCCACAAGTTACCTCCACTTTTCTCCACCTGCACAGACTTTCCTCCATGTTTCCTCCACCTCCAATTTTGACTATCCTACCTCCCTTCCTTGATAGTAAAAATAGTAGTTTTCTAAGATAGTCTCACACCAAAACCTCAATTTTTTTCATTTTCTCTCCACCACCTCCTATTCTTTCCTCCATATCTCCCTCCACAAGTTACCTCCACTTTTCTCCACCTGCACAGACTTTCCTCCATGTTTCCTCCACCTCTCTCCAATTTTGACTATCCTACCTCCCTTCCTTGATAGTCAAAATAGTAGTTTTCTAAGATAGTCTCACACCAAAACCTTTATTTTTCATTTTCTCTCTCACCGCCTATTCTTTCCTCCATATCTCCCTCCACAAGTTACCTCCACTTACCTCCACCACAGACTTTCCTCCATGTTTCCTCCACCTCTCCTCCAATTTTGACTATCCTACCTCCTTCCTTGATAGTCAAAATAGTAGTTTTCTAAGATAGTCTCACACCAAAACCTCAATTTTTCTCATTTTCTCTCACCACCTGGTATTCTTTCCTCCATATCTCCTCCACAAGTTACCTCCACTTTTCTCCACCTGCACAGAGTTTCCTCCATGTTTCCTCCACCTCTCTCCAATTTTGACTATCCTACCTCCCTTCCTTGATAGTTAAAATAGTAGTTTTCTAAGATAGTCTCACACCAAAACCTTTTTTTCATATTTCTCTCTCACCGCCTGTATTCTTTCCTCCATATCTCCTCCACAAGTTACCTCCACTTTCCTCCACTGGTAGACTTTTTCCTCCATGTTTCCTCCACCTCTCCTCCAATTTTGACTATCCTACCTCCCTTCCTTGATAGTTAAAATAGTAGTTTTATAAGATAGTCTCACCAAAACCTCAATTTTTCATTTCTCTCTCCACCTGGTATTCTTTCCTCCATATCTCTCTCCACAAGTTACCTCCACAATTTTTCCTCCATACAGACGTTCCTCCATGTTTCCTCCACCTCTCCTCCAATTTTGACTATCCTACCTCCCTTCCTTGATAGTTAAAATAGTAGTTTTCTAAGATAGTCTCACACCAAAACCTTTTTTTTCATATTTCTCTCTCCACCACCTGGTATTCTTTCCTCCATATCTCCCTCCACAAGTTACCTCCACTTTCCTCCACCACAGACTTTCCTCCATGTTTCCTCCACCTCTCCTCCAATTTTGACTATCCTACCTCCCTTCCTTCATAGTTAAAATAGTAGTTTCTAAGATAGTCTCACACCAAAACCTTTATTTTTTTCATTTTCTCTCCTCACTCCTGTATTCTTTCCTCCATATCTCCCTCCACAAGTTACCTCCACTTTCCTCCACAGACTTTTTCCTCCATGTTTCCTCCACCTTCCTCCAATTTTGACTATCCTACCTCCTTCCTTGATAGTTAAAATAGTAGTTTTCTAAGATAGTCTCACACCAAAACCTTTTTTTCATTTTCTCTCTCACCGCCTGGTATTCTTTCCTCCATATCTCCCTCCACAAGTTACCTCCACTTTCCTCCACTTGTAGACTTTTTCCTCCATGTTTCCTCCACCTCTCCTCCAATTTTGACTATCCTACCTCCCTTCCTTGATAGTTAAAATAGTGGTTTTCTAAGATAGTCTCATACCAAAACCTCAATATTTCTCATTTCTCTCTCCACCACCTGGTATTCTTTCCTCCATATCTCCCTCCACAAGTTACCTCCACTTTCCTCCACTTGCACAGAGTTTCCTCCATGTTTCCTCCACCTCTCCTCCAATTTTGACTATCCTACCTCCCTTCCTTGATAGTTAAAATAGTAGTTTTATAAGATAGTCTCACACCAAAACCTTTATTTTTCATATTTCTCTCTTCACCGCCTGGTATTCTTTCCTCCATATCTCCCTCCACAAGTTACCTCCACTTTCCTCCACTGGTAGACTTTTTCCTCCATGTTTCCTCCACCTCTCCTCCAATTTTGACTATCCTACCTCCCTTCCTTGATAGTAAAAATAGTAGTTATCTAAGATAGTCTCACACCAAAACCTCAATTTTTCTCATTTCTCCCTCCACCACCTCCTATTCTTTCCTCCATATCTCCCTCCACAAGTTACCTCCACTTTTCTCCACCTGCACAGAGTTTCCTCCATGTTTTCTCCACCTCTCCTCCAATTTTGACTATCCTACCTCCCTTCCTTGATAGTTAAAATAGTAGTTTTATAAGATAGTCTCACACCAAAACCTTTATTTTTCATATTTCTCTCTTCACCGCCTGGTATTCTTTCCTCCATATCTCCCTCCACAAGTTACCTCCACTTTCCTCCACTGGTAGACTTTTTCCTCCATGTTTCCTCCACCTCTCCTCCAATTTTGACTATCCTACCTCCCTTCCTTGATAGTTAAAATAGTAGTTTTCTAAGATAGTCTCATACCAAAACCTCAATATTTCTCATTTCTCTCTCCACCACCTGGTATTCTTTCCTCCATATCTCCCTCCACAAGTTACCTCCACTTTCCTCCACTTGCACAGAGTTTCCTCCATGTTTCCTCCACCTCTCCTCCAATTTTGACTATCCTACCTCCCTTCCTTGATAGTTAAAATAGTAGTTTTCTAAGATAGTCTCACACCAAAACCTTTATTTTTCATTTTTCTCTCCACCACCTGGTATTCTTTCCTCCATATCTCCCTCCACAAGTTACCTCCACTTTCCTCCACCTGCACAGAGTTTCCTCCATGTTTCCTCCACCTCTCCTCCAATTTTGACTATCCTACCTACCTTCCTTGATAGTTAAAATAGTAGTTTTATAAGATAGTCTCATACCAAAACCTCAATTTTTCATTTTCTCTTCACCGCCTGGTATTCTTTCCTCCATATCTCCCTCCACAAGTTACCTCCACTTTTCTCCACCTGCACAGAGTTTCCTCCATGTTTCCTCCACCTCTCCTCCAATTTTGACTATCCTACCTCCCTTCCTTGATAGTTAAAATAGTAGTTTTATAAGATAGTCTCACACCAAAACCTTTATTTTTCATATTTCTCTCTCCACCACCTGGTATTCTTTCCTCCATATCTCCCTCCACAAGTTACCTCCACTTTCCTCCACACAGAGTTTCCTCCATGTTTTCTCCACCTCTCCTCCAATTTTGACTATCCTACCTCCCTTCCTTGATAGTTAAAATAGTAGTTTTATAAGATAGTCTCATACCAAAACCTCAATATTTCTCATTTCTCTCTCCACCACCTGGTATTCTTTCCTCCATATCTCCCTCCACAAGTTACCTCCACTTTCCTCTCCACAGACTTTCCTCCATGTTTCCTCCACCTCTCCTCCAATTTTGACTATCCTACCTCCTTTCCTTGATAGTTAAAATAGTAGTTTTCTAAGATAGTCTCACACCAAAACCTCAATTTTCTCATTTTCTCTCACCGCCTGGTATTCTTTCCTCCATATCTCCCTCCACAAGTTACCTCCACTTTCCTCCCACAGACTTTCCTCCATGTTTCCTCCACCTCTCTCCAATTTTGACTATCCTACCTCCCTTCCTTGATAGTTAAAATAGTAGTTTTCTAAGATAGTCTCACACCAAAACCTTTATTTTTCATTTTCTCTCCTCCCTGTATTCTTTCCTCCATATCTCCCTCCACAAGTTACCTCCACTTTCCTCCTCCTCCACAGACTTTCCTCCATGTTTCCTCCACCTCTCCTCCAATTTTGACTATCCTACCTCCCTTCCTTGATAGTTAAAATAGTAGTTTTCTAAGATAGTCTCACACCAAAACCTCAATTTTTCTCATTTCTCTCTCCACCAGCCTTGAATCTTTCCTCCATATCTCCCTCCACAAGTTACCTCCACTTTCCTCCACAGACTTTCCTCCATGTTTCCTCCACCTCTCTCCAATTTTGACTATCCTACCTCCCTTCCTTCATAGTTAAAATAGTAGTTTTCTAAGATAGTCTCACACCAAAACCTGACATTTTTTCATTTTCTCTCCACCAGCCTTGAATCTTTCCTCCATATCTCCCTCCACAAGTTACCTCCACTTTCCTCCACCTACACAGACTTTCCTCCATGTTTCCTCCACCTTCCTCCAATTTTGACTATCCTACCTCCTTCCTTGATAGTTAAAATAGTAGTTTTCTAAGATAGTCTCACACCAAAACCTGACAATTTTTCACATTTTCCTCCAGTCTGTAATCTTTCCTCCATATCTCCCTCCACAAGTTACCTCCACTTTCCTCCACCTACACAGACTTTCCTCCATGTTTCCTCCACCTTCCTCCAATTTTGACTATCCTACCTCCTTCCTTGATAGTCAAAATAGTAGTTTTCTAAGATAGTCTCACACCAAAACCTGAATTTTTCTCATTTTTACCTCCAAAGTCTGCAATCTTTCCTCCATATCTCCCTCCACAAGTTACCTCCACTTTCCTCCACCTACACAGAGTTTCCTCCATGTTTCCTCCACCTTCCTCCAATTTTGACTATCCTACCTCCCTTCCTTGATAGTTAAAATAGTAGTTTTCTAAGATAGTCTCACACCAAAACCTGACATTTTTCACATTTTACCTCCAAAGTCTGCAATCTTTCCTCCATATCTCCCTCCACAAGTTACCTCCACTTTCCTCCACCTACACAGACTTTCCTCCATGTTTCCTCCACCTTCCTCCAATTTTGACTATCCTACCTCCCTTCCTTGATAGTAAAAATAGTCGTTTTCTAAGATAGTCTCACACCAAAACCTGACATTTTTCACATTTTTACCTCCAAAGTCTGCAAATTTCCTCCATATCTCCCTCCACAAGTTACCTCCACTTTCCTCCACCTACACAGACTTTCCTCCATGTTTCCTCCACCTTCCTCCAATTTTGACTATCCTACCTCCTTCCTTCATAGTCAAAATAGTTGTTTTCTAAGATAGTCTCACACCAAAACCTGGCCTTTTTCACATTTTTACCTCCAAAAGTTTGTAATCTTTCCTCCATATCTCCCTCCACATTGCACCTCCACTTTCCTCCACCTACACAGACCTTCCTCCACCTTTCCTCCACCTTCCTCCAATTTTGACTATCCTACCTCCCTTCCTTGATAGTCAAAATAGTGGTTTTCTAAGATAGTCTCACACCAAAACCTGACATTTTTCACATTTTACCTCCAAAGTCTGCAATCTTTCCTCCATATCTCCCTCCACAGTTACCTCCACTTTCCTCCACCACACACTGTTTCCTCCATGTTTCCTCCACCTTCCTCCAATTTTGACTATCCTACCTCCCTTCCTTGATAGTAAAAATAGTCGTTTTCTAAGATAGTCTCACACCAAAACCTGACATTTTTCACATTTTTACCTCCGAAAGTCTGCAATCTTTCCTCCATATCTCCCTCCACATTGTACCTCCACTTTCCTCCACTACACAGACTGTTTCCTCCATCTTTCCTCCACCTTCCTCCAATTTTGACTATCCTACCTCCTTCCTTGATAGTAGAAATAGTCGTTTTCTAAGATAGTCTCACACCAAAACCTGACATTTTTTCACATTTTTACCTCCGAAAGTCTGCAATCTTTCCTCCATATCTCCCTCCACAAGTTACCTCCACTTTCCTCCACCTACACAGACTGTTTCCTCCATGTTTCCTCCACCTTCCTCCAATTTTGACTATCCTACCTCCTTCCTTGATAGTCAAAATAGTCATTTTCTAAGATAGTCTCACACCAAAACCTGACATTTTTCACATTTTTACCTCTCAAAGTTTGCAATCTTTCCTCCATATCTCCCTCCACATTGTACCTCCACTTTCCTCCACCTACACAGTTTCCTCCATGTTTCCTCCACCTTCCCTCCAATTTTGACTATCCTACCTCCCTTCCTTGATAGTAAAAATAGTCGTTTTCTAAGATAGTCTCACCAAAACCTGACATTTTTTCACATTTTTACCTCCGAAAGTCTGCAATCTTTCCTCCATATCTCCCTCCACATTGCACCTCCACTTTCCTCCACCTACACAGTTTCCTCCACCTTTCCTCCACCTTCCCTCCAAATTTGACTATCCTACCTCCCTTCCTTGATAGTAGAAATAGTCGTTTTCTAAGATAGTCTCACACCAAAACCCGACATTTTTTCACATTTTCTCTCCAAAGTCTGCAATCTTTCCTCCATATCTCCCTCCACAAGTTACCTCCACCTACACAGACTTTCCTCCATGTTTCCTCCACCTTCCCTCCAATTTTGACTATCCTATCTCCTTTCCTTGATAGTTAAAATAGTCGTTTTCTAAGATAGTCTCACACCAAAACCTGACAATTTTTCACATTTTTACCTCCGAAAGTCTGCAATCTTTCCTCCATATCTCCCTCCACAAGTTACCTCCACTTTCCTCCACCTACACAGACCTTCCTCCATGTTTCCTCCACCTTCCCTCCAATTTTGACTATCCTACCTCCCTTCCTTGATAGTAGAAATAGTCGTTTTCTAAGATAGTCTCACACCAAAACCTGACATTTTTCACATTTCTCTCCAAACCTGTAATCTTTCCTCCATATCTCCCTCCACAAGTTACCTCCACTTTCCTCCACCTACACAGAGTTTCCTCCATGTTTCCTCCACCTTCCTCCAATTTTGACTATCCTACCTCCTTCCTTGATAGTCAAAATAGTAGTTTTCTAAGATAGTCTCACACCAAAACTGACAATTTTTTCACATTTTACCTCTGAAAGTCTGTAATCTTTCCTCCATATCTCCCTCCACAAGTTACCTCCACTTTCCTCCACCTACACAGACCTTCCTCCATGTTTCCTCCACCTTTCCTCCAATTTTGACTATCCTACCTCCTTTCCTTGATAGTTAAAATAGTAGTTTTCTAAGATAGTCTCACACCAAAACCTCAATTTTTCTCATTTCTCCCTCCACCACCTCTTATTCTTTCCTCCATATCTCCCTCCACAAGTTACCTCCACTTTTCTCCACCTGCACAGAGTTTCCTCCATGTTTCCTCCACCTCTCCTCCAATTTTGACTATCCTACCTCCCTTCCTTCATAGTCAAAATAGTACTTTTCTAAGATAGTCTCACACCAAAACCAATTTTTTCATTTTTCTCTCCACCACCTGTATTCTTTCCTCCATATCTCCCTCCACATGTTACCTCCACAATTCTCCCTCCACACAAACTTTCCTCCATGTTTCCTCCACCTCTCCTCCAATTTTGACAATCCTACCTCCCTTCCTTGATAGTTAAAATAGTAGTTTTCTAAGATAGTCTCACACCAAAACCTGACAATTTTTCATTTTACCTCCACCAGTCTGTATTCTTTCCTCCATATCTCCCTCCACAAGTTACCTCCACTTTCCTCCACCTACACAGACTTTCCTCCATGTTTCCTCCACCTCTCCTCCAATTTTGACTATCCTACCTCCTTCCTTGATAGTTAAAATAGTAGTTTTCTAAGATAGTCTCACACCAAAACATGACAATTTTTCATTTTTCTCCACCACCTGGTATTCTTTCCTCCATATCTCCCTCCACAAGTTACCTCCACTTTCCTCCACCTACACAGACTTTCCTCCATGTTTCCTCCACCTCTCCTCCAATTTTGACTATCCTACCTCCTTTCCTTGATAGTTAAAATAGTAGTTTTCTAAGATAGTCTCACACCAAAACCTCAATTTTTCTCATTTTCTCCTCCACCTCCTATTCTTTCCTCCATATCTCCCTCCACATGTTACCTCCACTTTCCTCCACCTACACAGACTTTCCTCCATGTTTCCTCCACCTCTCCTCCAATTTTGACTATCCTACCTCCCTTCCTTGATAGTTAAAATAGTAGTTTTATAAGATAGTCTCACACCAAAACCTGACAATTTTCTCATTTTCTCTCCACCGCCTGTATTCTTTCCTCCATATCTCCCTCCACAAGTTACCTCCACTTTCCTCCACTACACAGACTTTCCTCCATGTTTCCTCCACCTCTCCTCCAATTTTGACTATCCTACCTCCTTCCTTGATAGTTAAAATAGTAGTTTTCTAAGATAGTCTCACACCAAAACCTCAATTTTCTCATTTTTTACCACCACCTGGTATTCTTTCCTCCATATCTCCCTCCACAAGTTACCTCCACTTTCCTCCACCTACACAGACTTTCCTCCATGTTTCCTCCACCTCTCCTCCAATTTTGACTATCCTACCTCCTTTCCTTGATAGTTAAAATAGTAGTTTTCTAAGATAGTCTCACACCAAAACCTCAATTTTTCTCATTTCTCTCTTCACCGCCTGGTATTCTTTCCTCCATATCTCCCTCCACAAGTTACCTCCACTTTCCTCCACTGGTAGACTTTTTCCTCCATGTTTCCTCCACCTCTCCTCCAATTTTGACTATCCTACCTCCTTTCCTTGATAGTTAAAATAGTAGTTTTCTAAGATAGTCTCACACCAAAACCTCAATTTTTCTCATTTCTCTCTTCACCGCCTGGTATTCTTTCCTCCATATCTCCCTCCACAAGTTACCTCCACTTTCCTCCACTGGTAGACTTTTTCCTCCATGTTTCCTCCACCTCTCCTCCAATTTTGACTATCCTACCTCCCTTCCTTGATAGTTAAAATAGTAGTTTTATAAGATAGTCTCACACCATAACATCAATTTTTCTATTTGAAGGGATGACATATGAGGAGAGACTCTAGAGAGAGAGAGAGAGAGAGAGAGAGAGAGAGAGAGAGAGAGAGAGAGAGAGAGAGAGAGAGAGAGAGAGACTCCAATCTGTGATAACTATAAATGGATCAGGAATGGACCAAGTGGATAATGAGAAATGAACACTGACACAAGATTGACAAGAACATGACACTAGAACAAGATTGACTCACAAGAACACAGGAACATGACACTAGAAGCACAAGATTGACAGGAACATGACACTAGAAGCACAAGATTGACAGGAACATGACACTAGAAGCACAAGATTGACAGGAACATGACACTAGAAGCACAAGATTGACAGGAACATGACACTAGAAGCACAAGATTGACAGGAACATGACACTAGAAGCACAAGATTGACAGGAACATGACAAGCACAAGATTGACAGGAACATGACACTAGAAGCACAAGATTGACGTTTCCCGCAGAGATATGTTGACACGTTGAACATTCTGAGTGAGTGGGGGCAGCGTGGAAGAAACAGGGAAACAAATGGGAAAAAACGACACAGAAAAATTAGCTGTATTTGAGAAATATTGATGGAAAATGAGAGAATTTGTTGTGAGCTGCGTACGCCTCAGGACAAGATCTTCTAGTGGAGAACATGACGACTTTTGATAGAGGGAACATCAAATATCTTGTGCTTCTAGTGTCATGTTCCTGTCAATCTTGTGGTTCTAGTGTCATGTTCCTGTCAATCTTGTGCTTCTAGTGTCATGTTCCTGTCAATCTTGTGCTTCTAGTGTCATGTTCCTGTCAATCTTGTGCTTCTAGTGTCATGTTCCTGTCAATCTTGTGCTTCTAGTGTCATGTTCCTGTCAATCTTGTGCTTCTAGTGTCATGTTCCTGTCAATCTTGTGCTTCTAGTGTCATGTTCCTGTCAATCTTGTGCTTCTAGTGTCATGTTCCTGTCAATCTTGTGCTTCTAGTGTCATGTTCCTGTCAATCTTGTGCTTCTAGTGTCATGTTCCTGTCAATCTTGTGCTTCTAGTGTCATGTTCCTGTCAATCTTGTGCTTCTAGTGTCATGTTCCTGTCAATCTTGTGCTTCTAGTGTCATGTTCCTGTCAATCTTGTGCTTCTAGTGTCATGTTCCTGTCAATCTTGTGCTTCTAGTGTCATGTTCCTGTCAATCTTGTGGTTCTAGTGTCATGTTCCTGTCAATCTTGTGCTTCTAGTGTCATGTTCCTGTCAATCTTGTGCTTCTAGTGTCATGTTCCTGTCAATCTTGTGCTTCTAGTGTCATGTTCCTGTCAATCTTGTGCTTCTAGTGTCATGTTCCTGTCAATCTTGTGCTTCTAGTGTCATGTTCCTGTCAATCTTGTGCTTCTAGTGTCATGTTCCTGTCAATCTTGTGCTTCTAGTGTCATGTTCCTGTCAATCTTGTGCTTCTAGTGTCATGTTCCTGTCAATCTTGTGCTTCTAGTGTCATGTTCCTGTCAATCTTGTGCTTCTAGTGTCATGTTCCTGTCAATCTTGTGCTTCTAGTGTCATGTTCTTCTCTCAGGATCAGTTTCTCATTATCCACTTGGTCCATTCCGTTGATCCATTTATAAAGTTGTATCAGATCCCCCCTCTCTCTCTCTCTCTCTCTCTCTCTCTCTCTCTCTCTCTCTCTCTCTCTCTCTCTCTCTCTCTCTCTGTTCCAGGGTTGGTAGATCCATAGCCTTTAGTCTCTCCTCATATGTCATCCCTTCAAATTCTGGAACCATTCTTCCTGTGTGTGTGTGTGTGTTTGTTTGTGTGTGTGTGATTCAGTGTTTGCTGTGGTGCAGTGTGTGACGAGACAGCCACGTTACCCCACAACACTCAGAACTCATTATTTCCGATCTTTCACCTTTTGTGTGTTGTGTGTGTGTGTGTGTGTGTGTGTGTGTGTGTGTGTGTGTGTGTGTGTGTGTGTGTGTGTGTCACAAGCACTGGTAATGGAGTCACCACACACCCGATTACAAGGAATTTGCATGTGTCTGCCTCTCATTCTTTCTACTTCTTCCTTCATATCTCTATCCACGTTATACCTTCACTTACCTCCACCTTCACAGACCTTCCTCCATGTTTCCTCCACCTTCTCTCCTATTTTGACTATCCTACCTCCCTTCTTTGATAGTCAAAGTAATAGTTTTGTACAAACACCACATTTTTTTTCCACAATGTTTGTACTTTTTTCTCCATATCTCCTTCCACAAGTTACCTCCACACTTCTTCTCCTCCACAGACTTTCCTCCATGTTTCCTCCACCTTTCCTCCAATTGTGACTATCCTACCTCCATTCCTTGATAGTTAAAATAGTGATTTTCTAAGATAGTCTTGTAAAATTTTTATTTTTTTTTTTTTTTTTACCTCCGAATGTTTGTAATCTTTCCTCCATATCTCCCTCCACAAGTTACCTCCACACTCCTCCACCAACACAGACCTTCCTCCATGTTTCCTCCACCTTTCCTCCAAATTTGACTATCCTATCTCACTTCCTTGATAGTTGAAATAGTCGTTTTCTAAGATAGTCTTGTAAAAAAAAACATTTTCATTTTTTTTTTACCTCCAAATGTTTGTAATCTTTCCTCCATATTTCCCTCCACAAGTTACCTCCACACTCCTCCACCTACACAGACCTTCCTCCATGTTTCCTCCACCTTTCCTCTAATTGTGACTATCCTATCTCACTTCCTTGATAGTTAAAATAGTTGTTTTCTAGATAGCCTCACTTGAAAACTTGACATTTGTTTTAATTTTTCTCCCTGTCTGGCTCAATTCTTTCCTCCATATCTCCCTCCACAAGTTACCTCCACACTCCTCCACCTACACAGACCTTCCTCCATGTTTCCTCCACCTTTCCTCCAATTGTGACTATCCTATCTCACTTCCTTGATAGTTGAAATAGTTGTTTTCTAAGATAGTCTCACATTAAACCATGATATTTTTCTAATTTTTTCTCCTCTGAATGTTTGTACTTTTCCCTCCATATCTCCCTCCACAAGTTACCTCCACACTCCTCCACCTACACAGACCTTCCTCCATGTTTCCTCCACCTTCCCTCCAATTTTGACTATCCTACTTCCCTTCCTTGATAGTAAAAATAGTACTTTTGTAAAATAGTCTCACATCAAAACCTGGCATTTTTCTCCTTTCTACCTCCACTTCCTCCTAGTTTTTTCCTCCATATCTCCCTCCACAAGTTACCTCCACACTCCTCCACCTACACAGACCATCCTCCATGTTTCCTCCACCTTCCCTCCAATTGTGACTATCCCACCCTCCTCCTATCATAGTCAAAATAGTGTTTTTCTAAGATAGTCTCACATCAAAATTTGTGTTGTAGACTGTAGAGGTTAATTATTTATTGCGTATTTTTATTATTGTTTTGAAGGTAGTAGTAGTGGTGGTGGTGGTGGTGGTGGTGGTAATGGTAGTAGTAGTAGTAGTAGTGGTAGTGGTGGTGTTGTAAGACGTAAGACTTTGAAGACTAGACAAGACACGCAGAGAGAGAGAGAGAGAGAGAGAGAGATTACGTATATATAATCTAAATCTCTTCTTATCCTCCTCCTCCTCCTCCTCCTCCTCCTCCTACAACAGCAGAAAGAGTCTCTGTTCTCATAATCCTCCTCCTCCTCCTCCTCTTCCTCCTCCTCTTCTTCCTCTTCCTCTTCTTCTTCTCATTCATGTTCTTCTTCTTCTTGTGGCTTATTTTGGGAAAGCTGCTCTCTGATTGGTTGGCGGCTGATGACGTCACGGCCAGCCAGCCAATCAGCGAGCTCCGTTTGGGGGAGGCTGTTGCCATATGGAGTTCACTGTTTATTATTATTATTATTATTATTATTATTATTATTATTATTATTGTTGTTGTTGTTGTTATTCTCTCTCTCTCTCTCTCTCTCTCTCTCTCTCTCTCTCTCTCTCTCTCTCTCTCTCTCTCTCTCTCTCGATGTTCGTTAGAGAGAGAGAGAGAGAGAGAGAGAGAGATCAGTTAAACGTTAGAATTTGAGACGTTGTGGTGTCTGAGAGAGAGAGAGAGAGAGAGAGAGAGAGAGAGAGAGAGAGAGAGTGAGTTTGAAGATGGCTGCAGTATTTGAGAAATATTTAAAGTTTTGGAAGATAGAGAGAGAGAGAGGAAATGACACTCTCTCTCTCTCTTTTTCTATCATTATATGCAACAGAGAAAGGTAAGTCTCTCTCTCTCTCTCTCTCTCTCTCTCTCTCTCTCTCTCTCTCTCTCTACCACGCAACTTAACGGGGTTCTGACGGTGCGAAGCTACTTATACGAATATTATCTAGTGTCCGTGTAAGTGTGGCGGCCGTGGTGGTGGTAGTTGTGGTAGAAATTGTGGTCGATTGTGGTTGGGCTGATTTGAGTTCAGTGTACCTTAAAAAATGACCGTTTTCTCTGGTTCTCCGCCCACGTGCGTTTGTTTACATTGCGCAAGTTGCCGGTTTGGGATTTATTGATTGGTTTTATGTAGGTAATATTAAGAGTGTTTCTCTGCGTGTTAGTGTGTTAAAAGGAGTAATTTTAACACAGTAACAATTATACACCATTTAAAGGCTGAGAATTCGTTGTTATTTGTGGTATAAACATTATTTAAATCTTGCTTACATCTCAAGGGAAAAATATTATTATAGAGTTTTTGTTTACATCTGTAGAAATTTAAAAATGTTGCAAAAATTACGAGCAACGTCGATTTATTAAGGTATTGTTGCATTTCCGCGTTTTGATAAGAATTTAGTGTTTTGACAAGGATTTTTGACAAGAATTTAGCGTTTTCACAAGAATTTAGCGTTTTGACAAGGATTTTTGACAAGAATTTAGCGTTTTCACAAGAATTTAGCGTTTTGACAAGGATTTTTGACAAGAATTTAGCGTTTTCACAAGAATTTAGCGTTTTGACAAGGATTTTTGACAAGAATTTAGTGTTTTGACAAGGATTTTTGACAAGAATTTAGCGTTTTTGACAAGAATTTAGCGTTTTGACAAGAATTTTGACAAGAATTTAGCATTTTGACAAGAATTTAGCATTTTGACAAGAATTTAGCGTTTTGACAAGAATTTAGCGTTTTTATTTTGACAAGAATTTAGCGTTTTGACAAGGATTTTTGACAAGAATTTAGCGTTTTGATAAGAATTTAGCATTTTGACAAGAATTTAGCGTTTTGACAAGAATTTAGCGTTTTTGACAAGGATTTTTGACAAGAATTTAGCGTTTTGATAAGAATTTAGCATTTTGACAAGAATTTATTTTGACAAGGATTTTTGACAAGAATTTAGCGTTTTGACAAGAATTTTTGACAAGAATTTAGCGTTTTGACAAGAATTTTTGACAAGAATTTAGCGTTTTGAATTTAGTGTTTTGACAAGGATTTTTGACAAGAATTTAGCGTTTTGATAAGAATTTAGCATTTTGACAAGAATTTAGCGTTTTGACAAGAATTTAGCGTTTTTGACAAGGATTTTTGACAAGAATTTAGCGTTTTGATAAGAATTTAGCATTTTGACAAGAATTTAGCATTTTGACAAGGATTTTTGACAAGAATTTAGCGTTTTGACAAGAATTTTGACAAGAATTTAGCGTTTTGATAAGAATTTAGTGTTTTGACAAGGATTTTGACAAGAATTTAGCATTTTGACAAGAATTTAGCATTTTGACAAGAGCGTTTTGACAAGGATTTTGACAAGAATTTAGACAAGGATTTTGACAAGAATTTAGCGTTTTGACAAGAATTTTTGACAAGAATTTAGCGTTTTGATAAGAATTTAGTGTTTTGACAAGGATTTTTGACAAGAATTTAGCGTTTTGATAAGAATTTAGCATTTTGACAAGAATTTAGCGTTTTGACAAGAATTTAGCGTTTTTGACAAGGATTTTTGACAAGAATTTAGCGTTTTGATAAGAATTTAGCATTTTGACAAGAATTTAGCATTTTGACAAGGATTTTTGACAAGAATTTAGCGTTTTGACAAGAATTTTTGACAAGAATTTAGCGTTTTGATAAGAATTTAGTGTTTTGACAAGGATTTTGACAAGAATTTAGCATTTTGACAAGAATTTAGCATTTTGACAAGAATTTAGCGTTTTTGACAAGGATTTTTGACAAGAATTTAGCGTTTTGACAAGAATTTTTGACAAGAATTTAGCGTTTTGATAAGAATTTAGTGTTTTGATAAGAATTTAGTGTTTTGACAAGGATTTTTGACAAGAATTTAGCGTTTTGACTAGAATTTTTGACAAGAATTTAGCGTTTTGATAAGAATTTAGTGTTTTGACAAGGATTTTGACAAGAATTTAGCATTTTGACAAGAATTTAGCATTTTGACAAGAATTTAGCGTTTTTGACAAGGATTTTTGACAAGAATTTAGCGTTTTGACAAGGATTTTTGACAAGAATTTAGCGTTTTGACAAGAATTTTTGACAAGAATTTAGCGTTTTGATAAGAATTTAGTGTTTTGATAAGAATTTAGTGTTTTGACAAGGATTTTTGACAAGAATTTAGTGTTTTGACAAGGATTATTGACAAGAATTTAGCGTTTTGACAAGAATTTAGCATTTTGACAAGAATTTAGCATTTTGACAAGAATTTAGCATTTTGACAAGAATTTAGCGTTTTGACAAGAATTTAGCATTTTGACAAGAATTTAGCATTTTGACAAGAATTTAGCATTTTGACAAGAATTTAGCGTTTTGACAAGAATTTAGCATTTTGACAAGAATTTAGCATTTTGACAAGAATTTAGCATTTTGACAAGAATTTAGCGTTTTGACAAGAATTTAGCATTTTGACAAGAATTTAGCATTTTGTCACGGAAGATTGGGACGTGAAAAATTAACGCAAATAGGTTTAAAAATGGTTAAAACGTACCCATTAGTGACGGAAATAATGATGGTGAATGGTGAATGGTGATGAATGAACACCAGGAGTTTTATAAATGATTGAAGCTTTGCCATTGTGATGATGATGATGATGATGATGATGGCTGTGTGTCACGTTGTCCTGGCTGTGTGTCACGTTAGGTTAGGTTAGGTTAGGTGTGGGTTAGGTTAGGTTAGGTTAGGTGTGGGTTACGTTACGCTAGGTTAGGTTAGGTTAGGTGTGGGTTAGGTTAGGCTAGGTTAGGTTAGGGTTAGGTTAGGTTAGGTTAGGTTAGGTGTGGGTTAGGTTAGGTTTAGGCTTAGGTTAGGTTAGGTTAGTTAGTTAGGTTAGGTTAGGTTAGGTTAGGTTAGGTTAGGTTAGGTTAGGTTAGGTTAGGTTAGGTTAGGTTAGGTTAGGTTAGGCTAGGTTAGGTTAGGTTAGGTTAGGTTAGGTTAGGTTAGGTTAGGTTAGGTTAGGTTAGGTTAGGTTAGGTTAGGTTAGGTTAGGTAGGTGTAGGTTAGGTTAGGTTAGGTTAGGTGTGGGTTACGTTAGGTTAGGTTAGGTTAGGTTAGGTTAGGTGTGGGTTAGTTAGGTTAGGTTAGGTTAGGTTAGGTGTGGGTTAGGTTAGGTTTAGGCTAGGCTAGGTTAGGTGTGGGTTACGTTAGGTTAGGTTAGGTTAGGTTAGGTTAGGTGTGGGTTAGGTTAATTGAGGTGAAACGCATTGTCACACATTAAAGAGACATGACATGCTAGACACGAGGTGATTGAGCCATCTGACCGTCGCTAGTGTCACTGTCAATGCTTGGTGTGGCAGTGGCGGGGTCATTGTCGTTCATGGCTTCAGTGCTAGCTAAGGCCAAGTCCATTCCTTCACCACTAGTGTTAGCATAGTCACCAAATTCAGCAAGGACGGTCACCAGGGTCACCACATCCCCCTCACAATCACAAGGCAAACATAGCAGTCAGTTTTCAATTGTTTGTTTTTAAACGATTAATTTTTTGAAGGTTTTACAGGCAGAATGGCAAGTTTTGAAGGTGTTTTTAAGGTTGTACAGGCCCTCATAATGCCCAAACTGTCTTAAAATGCCCCCTAAACACTTCAAACTGTCTTAAAATGCCCCTCAAAACACTTCAAACTGTCTTAAAATGCCCTAAAAACACTCCAAACTGTCTTAAATGCCCCCAAACAAACACTTCAAACTGTCTTAAAATGCCCTAAAAACACTCCAAACTGTCTTAAAATGCCCCCTAAACACTTCAAACTGTCTTAAAATGCCCTAAAAACACTCCAAACTGTCTTAAAATGCCCTAAAAACACTGCCCTCAAACACCAAACTGTCTTAAAATGCCCTAAAACACTCCAAACTGTCTTAAAATACCCTCAAAACACTCCATACTGTCTTAAATGTCCTCAAAACACTTCAAACTGTCTTAAAATGCCCTCAAACACTCCATACTGTCTTAAAATGTCCTCAAAACACTCCATACTGTCTTAAAATGTCCTCAAAACACTTCAAACTGTCTTAAAATGCCCTCAAAACACTCCATACTGTCCTCAAAACACTCCATACTGTCTTAAATGTCCTCAAACACTCCAAACTGTCTTAAAATGCCCTCAAAACACTCCAAACTGTCTTAAATGACCTCAAAACACTCCAAACTGTCTTAAAATGCCTCAAAACACTTCAAACTGTCTTAAAATGCCCTCAAAACACTCCAAACTGTCTTAAAATGCCCTAAAACTCCAAACTGTCTTAAAATGCCCTCAAAACACTCCAAACTGTCTTAAAATGTCCTCAAAACACTCCAAACTGTCTTAAAATGTCCTCAAAACACTTCAAACTGTCTTAAATGTCCTCAAACACTCCATACTGTCCTAAAATGTCCTCAAACACTCTATACTGTCTTAAATGTCCTCAAAACACTCCATACTGTCTTAAATGTCCTCAAAACACTCCAAACTGTCTTAAAATGCCCTCAAACACTCCAAACTGTCTTAAAATGCCCTCAAAACACTCCAAACTGTCTTAAAATGTCTTCAAAACACTCCAAACTGTCTTAAAATTTCCTCAAAACACCCCAAATTGTCTTAAAATGCCCTCAAAACACTCCAAACTGTCTTAAAATGTCCTCAAAACACTCCAAACTGTCTTAAAATTTCCTCAAACACTCCAAATTGTCTTAAAATGTCCTCAAAACACTCCAAACTGTCTTAAAATGCCCTCAAAATACTCCAAACTGTCTTAAAATGCTCTAAAAAACTCAAAACTGTCTTAAAATGCCCTCAAAACATTCCAAACTGTCTTAAAATGTCCTCAAAACACTCCATACTGTCTTAAAATGTCCTCAAAACACTTCAAACTGTCTTAAAATGTCCTCAAAACACTCCAAACTGTCTTAAAATGTTCTCAAAACACTTCAAACTGTCTTAAATGTCCTCAAAACACTCCAAACTGTCTTAAAATGACCTCAAAACACTCCAAACTGTCTTAAAACGCCCTCAAAACACTTCAAACTGTCTTAAAATGCCCTCTAAACACTCCAAACTGTCTTAAAATGCCCTCAAAACACCCCAAACTGTCTTAAATGCCCTCAAAACACTCCAAACTGTCTTAAAATGACCTCAAAACACTGCAGACTGTCTTAAAATGCCCTCAAAACACTCCAAACTGTCTTAAAATGACCTCAAAACACTCCAAACTGTCTTAAAATACCCTCAAAACACTCCAAACTGTCTTAAAATGACCTCAAAACACTCCAGACTGTCTTAAAATGCCCTCAAAACACTCCAAACTGTCTTAAAATGTCCTCAAAACACTCCAAACTGTCTTAAAATGCCCTAAAAAACTCCAAACTGTCTTAAAATGCCCTCAAAACACTCCAAACTGTCTTAAAATGTCCTCAAAACACTCCATACTGTCTTAAAATGTCCTCTAAACACTCCAAACTATCTTAAAATGCCCTCAAAACACTCCAGACTATCTTAAAATGCCCTCAAAACACCCCAAACTGTCGTAAAATGCCCTCAAAACACCCCAAACTGTCTTAAAATGCCCAAAACTGTCTTAAAATACCCTGAAAATGTGAAGAACAGCTGATGGAAATAATAATAATAATAATAATAATAATAATAATAATAATAATAATAATAATAATTTTTCTTTTTTAGACATCAAGAGGAAGATCAGCAGCAGAGTAGTTATCATGCATTAACTACCACTACTACTACTACTACTACTACTACTACTGCTGCTACTACTACTATGAGCACTACTACTACTACCACTACTACCACTACTACCACTACTACTACCGCTGCTGTTATAGAGAGTAGTAGACCTCATCCATTTCTTCCCTCTTACCTACTTGATGGCGTGGTAAGTTACTACTACTACTACTACTACTACTACTACTACTACTACTACTACAAATGAACTATAATGAAATAATTACATAACTGCTACTACAACTACTACTACTATTTTTTACAGGACACGGGAGGAGGTGGAGGAGGAGGAGGAGGAGGAGGAGGAGGAGGAGGTGGAGGAGGAGGAGGAGGAGGAGGAGGAGGAGGAGATAAGATGGAGAAGAATGTGAAGATTCATTTTAATTCTTCTTTCAACGTCGTCAAATATGGAGAGGAACTGACATAAGGGTAAGAGAGAGAGAGAGAGAGAGAGAGAGAGAGAGAGAGAGAGAGAGAGAGAGAGAGAGGGTAGGTAACAGATTTGAATGGGAGAAATAGTCCAGTCAAATTGTGGTGAAACCCAGAAATAATTGCATTTTTTGCCTTAACTTGCTTATAATTAATCCAATCCAAATTATTTATGTACCAAAATCTATGTTTTCAAGGTCAAGGAACCTAATTATGTCATTAGTTTGTCCTTCAGATGACCTATTACATAGGAATTATAATAGACCATCATGTCATTTCCTTGTGGATGCAGCTCTCAATATATTGTTGATTGCCAATGCATATAACGTTCCACTGCCACAAATCAACGAGCCCTACCAGCGATCACAGGAGAAGGAGGAGGAGGAGGAGGAGGAGGAGGAGGAGGAGGAGGAGGAGGAGGAGGAGGAGGAGGAGGAGGAGGAGGAGGAGGAAGAGGAGGAGGAGGAGGAGGAGGAGGAGGAGGAGGAGGAGGAGGAAGATGATACTGAGGAGGAAGAGGAAAAGCAGTCTAATGATTTGTCAGAGATTCGTCAATTAGTAAATGAAGTAATAGATGGTGAAGAAACGATTGACGATATTCTTGCATCACATGCAGTTGATGCGATCAGTAAGAAAATACATGAGCAGAAAATGTCAATGAAAGATCAACGGACAGCAATGCTGTGGATCCAATACATGGATATGGTTGATATACTTAAACAGTTTATTAAAGCAGAGCGCACAGGGAATTGGCTTCTTCACTTGAAAGCTGTGTAGAATATGTTACCCTTTTTTGCAGCTGCAGGCCATTATCACTATACAAAGTGGGCATACCTCTACCTTCAGATGATGGAACAGCTGAAAGACCAGCATCCAGAAGTGTATAGCAAGTTCATGAATGGATATCATGTCATAAGAAGAAGTAATCGTTACTGGGCCGGGTTATCAACAGACTTAGTAATTGAACAAGCACTGATGTGAAGTCTAAAGACAAATGGTGGGTTGACGAGGGGAAGAGGAATGACAGAGATGCAGAGACTAGTCTGGGTTAGGTCAATGCCAGCATGTGCAGACGTTAGTTAACCAAGCAATGCAGGAGTTTACGGGAACCATGTTTGTAACTTCAGAACAACACAAAGACATTGGCAGTACTAGGCAGTCAAGAGATTTCAAGGACACATGTATTCTTCTTCAAACACTGAAAAACTGGAATCCCTTTGCGCCATATGCCTCTTTATGTAGCATTTCTAGTAATATCCTAGCAACAGCATCTGTTAATGTGGACCAAGCACAAGATGTTGGAATCAGAATACTGGATGCAATGAAGGGAGAATCTGTATACAGCTACAAGCTCCGTGGAAAAGATAAGGCTATAACCCTGGCATGCCAACAGTCAATATCTGTTGGTGGTGAAACAGTGCAGGTTGACCCACAGCTACTGTTCCAGAGACTTACAGTATTTGTTTGCCCTTGACAACCATGAAGATCCCAAGTCTGCATTTCAGTATGAATGATGTAGTTTATCAACTTGAACCGAGTTTATGTCCTGGATGGTGGAGCATTATTGCAGCGTGTGCCATGGGAGCGTGGTATAGATTTCCAAAGTATTTGTCAGCTATACATTAATTATATTGGTAAGAGATACCAGAATGCAACCATTGTCTTTGATGGCTATGATGATGGACCATCAATTAAGGATGCTACTCACCAGAGAAGAACTGGATACAGAAATGGGCCAACAGTCAACTTCACAGCAAGGACAATAAATAACCTCAAGAAAGATGAATTTTTAGCTAATAAGAAAAATAAACAAAGGTTCATAAATCTTCTTAGCGATTCCCTTGTTGTGGCAGAAGGATACAAAACAGTTCATGCAAAAAATGATGCAGATGTTCTCATAGTCCAGACTGGTGTTGAGTCAGCCAAGACAAGCGAGACAGTTGTTGTGGGTGATGACACTGACCTTCTTGTGCTTCTCTGTTTCCATGCAGATGTTGCAGCACATAATTTGTTCTTGATACCTGAAGCAAAGAAGGCCTCAACCAAACAACATCAGGAGTGCTAAATCAATCTTTGGCCCTGATACCTGTTCACGACTCCTTTTCATACACGCTATACTTGGATGCGATACAACATCTCACCTATTTGGTATTGGAAAAGGAGTTGCACTGAAAATGGCAATGAATAATATAGGTTTTGCAACAGTGGCTGATGAATTCAGTAGAGAAGGACTATCTAAGGATAATATCGTGCATTTAGGAGAAAAAGCCCTTGTTGCCTTATACCATGGATCTGAGAATGAAGGACTGACTAGATAACTTACGCTACAGGCAATTTTGCGAAAAAGTTGTCAGCAGTTCAAAGTGTGTTCAACCCCAGACTTTGCCGCCCACATCAGCTTCATCTCGGTATCACAGCTTAAGGGTATACTTCCAGATTCTATGGATGGAAAACAACAGGTGATCTTCTCCTACCAATTATGACCGATGTGGAACCAGCCCCAAAGGAACTTTTGGAAATTGTGCATTGCAACTGCAAGTCTGGCTGTAGCACTAGAAGATGTAGTTGTCAGGCTCATGGACTAGAGTGCACAAAAGCATGCCGGCAGTGCAAAGGTGAAATCTGCACAAATGCTCCCAAACCATACTTGGATCTACAAGATGAGTTGTGAAAAAATAAGGAACAGATAATATCCACTGCAACATGAAAAACTACTTTTCTTGTGACTAAAAAATTAATAACTTCATTAAATAACTATGTGATTTACATAAATGAATATTTACTTAGAATTAGTTCAATCAGGTTTAAAGTTAAATCAGATCTTGTAAAAAGTGTATCAGTACAGTAGTGTAAGAAAACCTTTGCTGCATATTTTTCGTAATGATGTTATATTTTATGTATTTCTTATAAAAGGAATTGTTTAATTTCAAATATACCAGTTTAATTAGGTTCCTTGACCTTGAAAACATAAATAATTTGGATTGGATTAATAATAAGGAAGTTAAGGCAAAAAATGCGTTTTTCTTTAATGGCGGAAACACATTTCCCATAGGTATATTTGGGTGTCATTTTTTTCTGGTGTTTAGAGGATGGTTCTGAACATTATGCAAGTGGAAACATTTCTTTTGCAATTATTTCCGGCTTTCACCATTTTGTGACCTAATATGACTGGACTAAAAGACTAAGAGGGAGAGAAAGTGACCGGGAGAAGTGAGACAATAGAGAGAGAGAGAGAGAGAGAGAGAGAGAGAGAGAGAGAGATTAAAGCTATTTCTCTCTTTTCAATTGACAAGGATCCAGATGTGAAGGTAATTGTTGTTGTTGTTGGTGGTGTTGTATGGAATGGTGTTGACAAGTGGTGTTGAGTGGTGTTGACTTGTACTGAGTGGTGTTAAGTGGTGCTGACTTGTACTGAGTGGTGTTGACTGACTGGTGTTGATGACATGGTGGTGTTGACTTGTACTGAGTGGTGTTGAGTGGTGTTGACTTGTACTGAGTAGTGTTGAGTGGTATTGACTTGTACTGAGTGGTGTTGAGTGGTGTTGACTTGTACTGAGTGGTGTTGAGTGGTATTAACTTGTACTGAGTGGTGTTGAGTGGTGTTGACTTGTACTGAGTGGTGTTGAGTGGTGCTGACTTGTACTGAGTGGTGTTGACTGACTGGTGTTGATGACATGGTGGTGTTGACTTGTACTGAATGGTGTTGAGTGGTGTTGACTGACTGGTGTTGATGACATGGTGGTGTTGACTTGTACTGAATGGTGTTGAGTGGTGCTGACTTGTACTGAGTGGTGTTGACTGACTGGTGTTGATGACATGGTGGTGTTGACTTGTACTGAGTGGTGTTGAGTGGTGTTGACTTGTACTGAGTAGTGTTGAGTGGTATTGACTTGTACTGAGTGGTGTTGAGTGGTGTTGACTTGTACTGAGTGGTGTTGAGTGGTATTGACTTGTACTGAGTGGTGTTGAGTGGTGTTGACTTGTACTGAGTGGTGTTGAGTGGTGCTGACTTGTACTGAGTGGTGTTGACTGACTGGTGTTGATGACATGGTGGTGTTGACTTGTACTGAGTGGTGTTGAGTGGTGTTGACTTGTACTGAGTGGTGTTGAGTGGTGTTGACTTGTACTGAGTGGTGTTGAGTGGTATTGACTTGTACTGAGTGGTGTTGACTTGTACTGAGTGGTGTTGACTGACTGGTGTTGATGACATGGTGGTGTTGACTTGTACTGAGTGGTGTTGAGTGGTGTTGACTTGTACTGAGTGGTGTTGAGTGGTGTTGACTTGTACTGAGTGGTGTCAAGTGGTGTTGACTTGTACTGAGTGGTGTTGACTAGTGTTGGTGTTGATGACATGGTGGTGTTGACTTGTACTGAGTGGTGGTGGTGTAGTGGTGTTGGTGTTGATGACATGGTGGTGTTGACTTGTACTGAGTGGTGTTGGTGTAGTGGTGTTGACTAGTGATGTGATGAGAACTGGTGTTGAGTGGTGTTGTGATCTTATTTTAACTTCCACTAACTGGTGTAGCCTTCTATTGGGTGGTGTTGAGTGGTGATGACCTTGTTTTGACCTTCTGTTGACTGGTGTTGACTGGTATTGAGAGTGGTGTTGACTAATTGTAAGCTAACCTAACGTAATGTAATGTGATGGTGTTGACCTTATCTTTAACCTTGTAATTAGTGGTGTTGACATGGTGATGACTGGTGTGGTGTTGAGTGAGTGGTGTTGAGTGATGTGACCTTGTTTTAACCTTATCTAACTTAACCTTGTATTGAGTGGTGTTGACATGATGAGTGGTGTTGAAATGGTGATGACTGGTGTGGTGTTGAGTGAGTGGTGTTGAGTGATGTGACCTTGTTTCAACCTTATCTAACTTAACCTTGTATTGAGTGGTGTTGACATGGTGATGACTGGTGTGGTGTTGGCCTTTTTTTTAACCTTATCTAACTTAACCTTGTATTGAGTGGTGTTGACATGGTGATGACTAGTGTGGTGTTGAGTGAAGTGACCTTTTTTTTTAACCTTATGTAACTTAACCTTGTATTGAGTGGTGTTGACATGGTGACTGGTGTTGGTGTTGGCAGGGTATCATTGGTGTGGTGATCAGCCGTCAGAGTGGTGGTGGTGAACGAGAGTACACCAATATGTTTGCCCTGCGCCTTAGGAACATCATCACCAGGGAGGTCAACTGGCTACACCACGACCTTACCATGGCACAGGTCAGTACTACACCAGAGTGACCTTAGTGACTCTACAAGGTCAAGTGGTCACTACACTTGGACCATGCGAGTTGTCTGTGTATGTGGGTGTAGCATGAGTGGGTGTAGCATGAGTGGGTGTGGTGGTGTGGTGTGTAGGCTGGTGTTATGGGCGAGGTTAGGACTGTGGGTGTTTGAGCCAGTGTTGCAGGCTGGTGTTGTAGTGGTGAAGGTGTTGTCAGTGTCTCAGAAATTTGCAGTGTTTCACCAGTGTGGGTGCCTTCAAAATACTCCAAACTGTCTTAAAATGCCTTCAAAATACTCCAAACTGTCTTAAAATGCCCTCAAAATACACCAAACTGTCTTAAAATGCCCTCAAAATACTCCAAACTGTCTTAAAATGCCCTTAAAACACTCCAAACTGTCTTAAAATGCCTTCAAAACACTGCAAAACTCCTGTCTTAAAATGCCCTCAAAACACTCCAAACTGTCTTAAAATGCCTTCAAAACACTCCAAACTGTCTTAAAATGCCCTCAAAACACTCCAAACTGTCTTAAAATGCCCTCAAAACACTCCAAACTGTCTTAAAATGCCTCAAAACACTCCAAACTGTCTTAAAATGCCTCAAAACACTCAAACTGTCTTAAAATGCCTCAAAACACTCCAAACTGTCTTAAAATGCCCTCAAAACACTCCAAACTGTCTTAAAATGCCCTCAAAACACTCCAAACTGTCTTAAAATGCCCTCAAAACACTCCAAACTGTCTTAAAATGCCCTCAAAACACTCCAAACTGTCTTAAAATGCCTCAAACACTCCAAACTGTCTTAAAATGCCCTCAAAACACTCCAAACTGTCTTAAAATGCCCTCAAAACACTCCAAACTGTCTTAAAATGCCCTCAAAACACTCCAAACTGTCTTAAAATGCCTCAAAACACTCCAAACTGTCTTAAAATGCCTCAAAACACTCCAAACTGTCTTAAAATGCCTCAAAACACTCCAAACTGTCTTAAAATGCCTCAAAACACTCCAAACTGTCTTAAAATGCCCTCAAAACACTCCAAACTGTCTTAAAATGCCTCAAAACACTCCAAACTGTCTTAACATGCCCTCAAAACACTCCAAACTGTCTTAAAATACCCTCAAAACACTCCAAACTGTCTTAAAATACCCTCAAAACACTCCAAACTGTCTTAAAATGCCTCTTAAAAACACTCCAAACTGTCTTAAAATGCCTCAAAACACTCCAAACTGTCTTAAAATGCCTCAAAACACTCCAAACTGTCTTAAAATGCCTCAAAACACTCCAAACTGTCTTAAAATGCCCTCAAAACACTCCAAACTGTCTTAAAATGCCCTCAAACACTCCAAACTGTCTTAAAATGCCCTCAAAACACTCCAAACTGTCTTAAAATGCCCTCAAAACACTCCAAACTGTCTTAAAATGCCCTCAAACACTCCAAACTGTCTTAAAATGCCCTCAAAACACTCCAAACTGTCTTAAAATGCCCTCAAACACTCCAAACTGTCTTAAAATGCCCTCAAAACACTCCAAACTGTCTTAAAATGCCTCAAAACACTCCAAACTGTCTTAAAATGCCCTCAAAACACTCCAAACTGTCTTAAAATGCCCTCAAAACACTCCAAACTGTCTTAAAATGCCCTCAAAACACTCCAAACTGTCTTAAAATGCCCTCAAAACACTCCAAACTGTCTTAAAACCAAACCCTCAAAACACTCCAAACTGTCTTAAAATGCCTCAAAACACTCCAAACTGTCTTAAAATGCCCTCAAAACACTCCAAACTGTCTTAAAATGCCCTCAAAACACTCCAAACTGTCTTAAAATGCCCTCAAAACACTCCAAACTGTCTTAAAATGCCTCAAAACACTCCAAACTGTCTTAAAATGCCCTCAAAACACTCCAAACTGTCTTAAAATGCCCTCAAAACACTCCAAACTGTCTTAAAATGCCCTCAAAACACTCCAAACTGTCTTAAAATGCCCTCAAAACACTCCAAACTGTCTTAAAATGCCCTCAAAACACTCCAAACTGTCTTAAAATGCCCTCAAAACACTCCAAACTGTCTTAAAATGCCCTCAAAACACTCCAAACTGTCTTAAAATGCCCTCAAAACACTCCAAACTGTCTTAAATGCCTCAAAACACTCCAAACTGTCTTAAAATGCCTCAAACACTCCAAACTGTCTTAAAATGCCTCAAAACACTCCAAACTGTCTTAAAATGCCTCAAAACACTCCAAACTGTCTTAAAATGCCTCAAAACACTCCAAACTGTCTTAAAATGCCCTCAAAACACTCCAAACTGTCTTAAAATGCCTCAAAACACTCCAAACTGTCTTAAATGCCCTCAAAACACCAAACTGTCTTAAATGCCTCAAAACACTCCAAACTGTCTTAAAATGCCTCAAAACACTCCAAACTGTCTTAAATGCCTCAAACACTCCAAACTGTCTTAAAATGCCCTCAAAACACTCCAAACTGTCTTCAAATGCCCTCAAAAAACACCAAACTGTCTTAAAATGCCCTCAAAACACTCCAAACTGTCTTAAAATGCCTCAAAACACTCCAAACTGTCTTAAAATGCCTTCAAAACACTCCAAACTGTCTTTAAATGCCCTCAAAACACTCCAAACTGTCTTAAAATGCCTCAAAACACTCCAAACTGTCTTAAAATTCCAAACTGTCTTAAATGCCTCAAAACACTCCAAACTCAAAACACTCCAAACTGTCTTAAAATGCCCTCAAAACACTCCAAACTGTCTTAAATGTCTTCAAAACACTCCAAACTGTCTTAAAATGCCTCAAAACACTCCAAACTGTCTTAAAATGCCCTCAAAACACTCCAAACTGTCTTAAAATGCCCTCAAAACACTCCAAACTGTCTTAAAATGCCCTGAAAATACTCCAAACTGTCTTAAAATGCCTTCAAAACACTCCAAACTGTCTTAAAATGCCCTCAAAACACTCCAAACTGTCTTAAAATGCCCTTAAAACACTCCAAACTGTCTTAAAATGCCCTTTTTTGATGTTATATGACACCATTTGACTATTTGGTTGACTATTTGGTTGACTATTTGGTTGACTATTTGGTTGACTATTTGGTTGACTATTTGGTTGACCTTATTTTGACCTTATTTCACCAAATTTTGACCTTTGACATCATGTAACCATATTATGTGACTCTCACCCTCCTAACTTGTCCAAAACACGTTCCAAAATGTCCCTAACTCACTTCACTAACTTGTAACATGTTCCTAACTCATCAGAAACATTCCTAACTGGTCCCAAACATTTCCAAAACATTCTTCACTCAAGTAAACTTCCAAAATGTTCCTAACTGTTCCCAATCACGTTCCTAACTGTTCCCAATGATGTTCCTAACTGTTCCCAATCACGTTCTTGATTATTCCCAATGACATTCCTAACTGTTCCCAATGATGTTCCTAACTGTTCCCAATCACGTTCCTAACTGTTCCCAATCACGTTCTTAACTGTTCCCAATGACATTCCTAACTGTTCCCAATGATGTTCTTAACTGTTCCCAATCACGTTCCTAACTGTTCCCAATCACATTCGTAACTGTTCCCAATGATGTTCCTAACTGTTCCCAATCACGTTCCTAACTGTTCCCAATCACGTTCTTAACTGTTCCCAATGACATTCCTAACTGTTCCCAATGATGTTCCTAACTGTTCCCAATCATGTTCCTAACTGTTCCCAATCACATTCGTAACTGTTCCCAATGATGTTCCTAACTGTTCCCAATCACGTTCTTAACTGTTCCTAATCACGTTCTTAACTGTTTCCAATGACATTCCTAACTATTCCCAATGATGTTCCTAACTGTTCCCAATCACTTTCCTAACTGTTCCCAATCATGTTCCAAACTGCTCCCATTGACGTTCCTAACTGTTCCTAATCACCTTAACTGTTCCCAATGAATCCTAACTAACTGTTCCCAATCACTTTCCTAACTGTTCATGTTCCAAACTGCTCCCATTGACGTTCCTAACTGTTCCCAATCACGTTCCTAACTGTTCCCAATCACTTTTCTAACTTCCCAATGACGTTCCTAACTGTTCCCAATGATGTTCCTGTTCCCAATCACGTTCCTAACTGTTCCCAATGATGTTCCTAACTGTTCCCAATCACGTTCCTAACTGTTCCCAATGATGTTCCTAACTGTTCCCAATCACAATCACGTTCTTAACTGTTCCTAATCCTTAACTGTTCCCAATCATGTTCCAAACTGCTCCCATTGACGTTCCTAACTGTTCCCAATGATGTTCCTAGCTGTTCCTAATCACGTTCTTAACTGTTCCCAATGACATTCCTAACTGTTCCCAATGATATTCCTAACTATTCCCAATGATGTTCCTAACTGTTCCCAATCACTTTCCTAACTGTTCCCAATCATGTTCCAAACTGCTCCCATTGACGTTCCTAACTGTTCCCAATCACGTTCCTAACTGTTCCCAATCACTTTTCTAACTTCCCAATGACGTTCCTAACTGTTCCCAATGATGTTCCTAACTGTTCCCAATCACGTTCTTAACTGTTCCCAATGACATTCCTAACTGTTCCCAATGGTGTTCCTAACTGTTCCCAATCACTTTCTTAACTGTTCCCAATCACTTTCCTAACTGTTCCCAATCATGTTCGAAACTGCTCCCATTGACGTTCCTAACTGTTCCCAATCACGTTCCTAACTGTTCCCAATCACTTTCCTAACTGTTCCCAATGGTGTTCCTAACTGTTCCCAATCACGTTCCTAACTATTCCCAATGATGTTCCTAACTGTTCCCAATGATGTTACTAACTTCCCAATGATGTTCCTAACTGTTCCCAATCATGTTCCTAACTGTTCCCAATGACATTCTTAACTGTTCCCAATGATGTTCCTAACTGTTCCCAATCACGTTCCTAACTGTTCCCAATGACGTTCCTAACTGTTCCCAATCACGTTCCCAACAGGTGGAGAGCCGGTACCCTAACCTGCGTGGGGAGGACACCCGTTTAGAGCTGCGAGTTAGGTACATTCTGGGTGACCTGCCACTTCTCTACAGCAAAGACCGACACACCTTCAACTTCTTCTATGAGCAGGTCAGTTATAGTGGTGGTGGTGGTGGTGGGGGTAAGGCTGTCAAGCAAGACCTTCCTAACACACCTTTCTATTTATTAATTTTTGTAGCAGTGCGAAAGTAAGCTAACTTGTCCAAAACACGCTCCAAAATGTTCCTAACTCACTTCACTAACTTGTAAGATGTTCCCAATTATGTTCCCAATTATGTTCCTAACTATTCCCAATCACGTTCCTAACTTCCCAATCACTTTCCTAACTATTCCCAATCACGTTCCTAACTTCCCAATCACTTTCCTAACTGTTCCCAATGATGTTCCTAACTGTTCCCAATCACTTTCCTAACTATTCCCAATCACGTTCCTAACTTCCCAATCACTTTCCTAACTGTTCCCAATGATGTTCCTAACTGTTCCCAATCACGTTCTTAACTGTTCCCAATGACATTCCTAACTGTTCCCAATAACATTCCTAACTGTTCCCAATGATGTTCCTAACTGTTCCCAATCACATTCTTAACTGTTCCCAATGACATTCCTAACTGTTCCCAATTATGTTCCTAACTATTCCCAATCACGTTCCTAACTGTTCCCAATCACTTTCCTAACTGTTCCCAATGATGTTCCTAACTGTTCTGACGAGAGGTGTTCTAAGAGTGCCATTATTAGGTCGTGTGTGGTGTGACGTGCGGACCGCTTGGCTTCCCTGTGTGTCTGTGTGATGAGGCATTTGTTCCTAACTGTCAACGCAAAGTATCTATCAGTGGTACTCAAAGTGATGAATGTGAGTGGCAGTTAGGAACATTATTAGTGACATTCCAAACTGTTCCCATTGATGTTCCTAACTGTTCCCAATGATGTTCCTAACTGTTCCCAATCACGTTCTTAACTGTTCCCAATGACATTCCTAACTGTTCCCAATAACATTCCTAACTGTTCCCAATGATGTTCCTAACTGTTCCCAATCACATTCTTAACTGTTCCCAATGACATTCCAAACTGCTCCCAATGACATTCCTAACTGTTCCCAATTATGTTCCTAACTGTTCCCAATCACGTTCTTAACTGTTCCCAATCACGTTCTTAACTGTTCCCAATGACATTCGTAACTGTTCCCAATGGTGTTCCTAACTTCCCAATCACGTTCTTAACTGTTCCCAATCACGTTCTTAACTGTTCCCAATGACATTCGTAACTGTTCCCAATGGTGTTCCTAACTTCCCAATCACGTTCTTAACTGTTCCCAATCACGTTCTTAACTGTTCCCAATGACATTCGTAACTGTTCCCAATGGTGTTCCTAACTTCCCAATCACGTTCTTAACTGTTCCCAATGACATTCGTAACTGTTCCCAATGGTGTTCCTAACTTCCCAATCACGTTCTTAACTGTTCCCAATCACGTTCTTAACTGTTCCCAATGACATTCGTAACTGTTCCCAATGGTGTTCCTAACTTCCCAATCACGTTCTTAACTGTTCCCAATCACGTTCTTAACTGTTCCCAATGACATTCGTAACTGTTCCCAATGGTGTTCCTAACTTCCCAATCACGTTCTTAACTGTTCCCAATCACGTTCCTAACTGTTCCCAATGACATTCCAAACTGTTCTCAATGGTGTTCCTAACTGTTCCCAATCACGTTCTTAACTGTTCCCAATCACGTTCTTAACTGTTCCCAATGACATTCGTAACTGTTCCCAATGATGTTCCTAACTTCCCAATCACGTTCTTAACTGTTCTCAATCACGTTCTTAACTGTTCCCAATGACATTCGTAACTGTTCCCAATGGTGTTCCTAACTTCCCAATCACGTTCTTAACTGTTCCCAATGACATTCCAAACTGTTCCCATTGATGTTCCTAACTGTTCCCAATCACGTTCTTAACTGTTCCCAATCACGTTCTTAACTGTTCCCAATGACATTCGTAACTGTTCCCAATGGTGTTCCTAACTTCCCAATCACGTTCTTAACTGTTCCCAATCACGTTCTTAACTGTTCCCAATCACGTTCTTAACTGTTCCCAATCACGTTCTTAACTGTTCCCAATGACATTCCAAACTGTTCTCAATGGTGTTCCTAACTTCCCAATCACGTTCTTAACTGTTCCCAATCACGTTCTTAACTGTTCCCAATGACATTCGTAACTGTTCCCAATGGTGTTCCTAACTTCCCAATCACGTTCTTAACTGTTCCCAATCACGTTCTTAACTGTTCCCAATGACATTCCAAACTGTTCCCAATGGTGTTCCTAACTTCCCAATCACGTTCTTAACTGTTCCCAATCACGTTCTTAACTGTTCCCAATGACATTCCAAACTGTTCTCAATGGTGTTCCTAACTGTTCCCAATCACGTTCTTAACTGTTCCCAATGACATTCCAAACTGTTCCCATTGATGTTCCTAACTGTTCCCAATCACGTTCTTAACTGTTCCCAATCACGTTCTTAACTGTTCCCAATGACATTCGTAACTGTTCCCAATGGTGTTCCTAACTTCCCAATCACGTTCTTAACTGTTCCCAATCACGTTCTTAACTATTCCCAATGACATTCCAAACTGTTCCCATTGATGTTCCTAACTGTTCTCAATCACGTTCTTAACTGTTCCCAATCACGTTCTTAACTGTTCCCAATGACATTCGTAACTGTTCCCAATGGTGTTCCTAACTTCCCAATCACGTTCTTAACTGTTCCCAATCACGTTCTTAACTGTTCCCAATGACATTCGTAACTGTTCCCAATGGTGTTCCTAACTTCCCAATCACGTTCTTAACTGTTCCCAATGACATTCGTAACTGTTCCCAATGGTGTTCCTAACTGTTCCCAATCACGTTCTTAACTGTTCCCAATCACGTTCTTAACTGTTCCCAATGACATTCGTAACTGTTCCCAATGGTGTTCCTAACTTCCCAATCACGTTCTTAACTGTTCCCAATGACATTCCAAACTGTTCCCAATGGTGTTCCTAACTTCCCAATCACGTTCTTAACTGTTCCCAATGACATTCCAAACTGTTCCCATTGATGTTCCTAACTGTTCCCAATGATGTTCCTAACTGTTCCCAATCACGTTCCTAACTGTCCCTAAAACCTGTAGGAATGACTGACTTTGAGTAAACACCCATTATTTACTTTGAAAGGCAGCATTTGTATCCTACAGGTTGAAAAGGTTTGGGTCCTTACCTTGCACAGACAGGTACGTCACTCATTCACTTTGCTGAAAGGAACCCTGTGTGCTTTGGGGGTCCGACGAGTCTTTAAGCGCACGGTTTCGAATGATGTCCACGGTCAGAGTGTAGGTTGGGCTTCCTCACTCTGGGCAACGGTTTCCTAGCAGGTGGGGTTTGAGACACATGAATATTAATTAAGTGACCTTTTTACTTCAGCACAAACATCTTCATTTTCCATGCTGAGGTGTGAAGACGTGGTGCAAGGAATCTGTACACACAAACACACACACACACACACACTCATGCAAGATCTCCAGCTAAGCCCTTATTCAGAAAACGGCTTCCCTTGTGTGCACTTTGAATTGGTTGCCTATTAGTGTGTGTTCCTTGATGTCTACAGCCATTCGTGTCACAAAGGAGACAAGATGAGCATATCCACTGGTAGTCAGCTGGTTCCTTGAAATTCTGCCGACACACACACACACACACACACACACACTAAAAAAAGTATTGCCTTGACTCCGTGGCACAGAGTGATTGTGAATTACACTCGACCCTCGAAACAACGGACTTCCCATCAACGGGGTTCGGAAACTACGGACAAATTCTGGAGTCCGGTTATAATCTACGGACGAATATTAAAATGCAGGCGATTGTCCGTTCCTGGCAAATTATTAGGCGGGTGGCGGGTTGGTCGCGTCATCAGCTGTTGGCCGCCAAAATGCGCGCGATTGACGTACATTTTATACAGCTTTTTACGGACTTTTGCAATCTACGGACACGTGCACGCATTTGTCCGTTGTTTCGAGGGTATGGTGTGTGTATGGTGTGTGTGTGATCTCTCTCTGGCAAGGACGGACGGACCACACATTCACTCTGAGACGCTACAACCACTATCCCCGTCCCACAGGTGAAAAGTGACTACCTGGAGGATGAGAGCAAGGCGGCGGAGGCAGTGGATCTGGACACCGCCATTCAACTTGCCTGTCTGGAGATCAAGCGAGTTTTCAAGGTAAGACGCTCAAAATCGAGGTAAAAATGTGACCCCTCTAAAACGATATACCCACCCCTGAGTGTTTTTTGTGTTCCCTTGTGTTGGCTTCTTCTTCTTCTATTATTATTATTATTATTATTATTATTATTATTATTATTATTATTCTTCTTCTTCTTCTTCCTCCTCCTCCTCCTTCTCCTCCTCCTCCTCCTCCTCCTCCTCCTCCTCCTCCTCCTCCTCCTCCTCCTCCTCCTCCTCCTCCTCCTCCTCCTATTACTACTACTACTTCTACCACCACCACCACCACTACTACTAACCTAACCTAACCTAACCTCCTCCCACCACCACCACCACCACCACCACGTTCCTAACACTCTCTCTGCCCCCACAGCGAATGAATGGGTGTGCAATGGACAAGAAGTCAAACATTGAACATTTAGAGAAGGAAGTCGGCCTCCACAAGTTCCTTCCTAACCACGTTCTTAACTCCACCAAGCAGAAGACGGTTAGGAAGGCTCTACAAGGGAGCTTTAAGAAGTATGCAACGTTCTCTGATTACGAGTGCCATTTCAAATTCCTGGAAATTCTTGGAAAAGTTAGGAAGTATGATGTGGAGAACTTCCGCTGTGCTCTTGGGGTAAGTTAGGAACGTTGTGTATATAACTGCTGCTATAACTTTTACTATAGTTTTTTTTTTTTGTGGTTCTAAGGAGAGAAAAAGTGTTTGTTGTGGTTTTTAGTGAGTTAGGAACGTTGTGTATATAACTGCTGTTGTGGTTTTTAGTGTTAGGAACGTTGTGTATATAACTGCTGCTATAACTTTTACTATAGTTTAAATTTTTTGTGGTTCTAAGAAGAAAGTGTTTATTGTGGTTTTAGGGAGTTAGGAACGTTGTGTATATAACTGCTGCTATAACTTTTACTAGTTTTTTTTTTTTTTGTGGTTCTAAGGAGAGAAAAAGTGTTTGTTGTGGTTTTTAGTGAGTTAGGAACGTTGTGTATATAACTGCTGTTGTGGTTTTTAGTGTTAGGAACGTTGTGTATATAACTGCTGCTATAACTTTTACTATAGTTTAAATTTTTGTGGTTCTAAGAAGAAAGTGTTTATTGTGGTTTTAGGGAGTTAGGAACGTTGTGTATATAACTGCTGCTATAACTTTTACTATAGTTTTTTTTTTTTTTGTGGTTCTAAGGAGAGAAAAAGTGTTTGTTGTGGTTTTTAGTGAGTTAGGAACGTTGTGTATATAACTGCTGCTATAACTTTTACTATAGTTTTTTTTTGTGGTTCTAAGGAGAGAAAAAGTGTTTGTTGTGGTTTTTAGTGAGTTAGGAACGTTGTGTATATAACTGCTGTTGTGGTTTTTAGTGTTAGGAACGTTGTGTATATAACTGCTGCTATAACTTTTACTATAGTTTTTGTTTATTTTGTGGTTCTAAGGAGAAAAAAAGGTTTGTTGTGGTTTTTTAGTGAGTTAGGAACGTTGTGTATATAACTGCTGCTATAACTTTTACTATAGTTTTTTTTTGTGGTTCTAAGGAGAGAAAAAGTGTTTGTTGTGGTTTTTTAGTGAGTTAGGAACGTTGTGTATATAACTGCTGCTATAACTTTTACTATAGTTTTTGTTTTTTGTGGTTCTAAGGAGGAAAAGTGTTTATTGTGGTTTTTAGTGAGTTAGGAACGTTGTGTATATAACTGCTACTATAACTTTTACTATTTCTACTACTATAACTGCTAATGTGAAATTTTTAGTTTTGTTGCGGTTTTACAGTGAGTTAGGAATGTAACTACTACTTTGACTACTACTACTACTACTACTACTATAACACCAATATTTTTTCAAGGTTGTAGAATAGTAAATTTCAGTAGCAGTTGTAATAATAGCAGTAGTATTAAATAGTTAGGAACATTTGTGTATATAACTTGTGTATAACTACTGCTATAACTATTACTACTACCACTATAACACCAAATTTTTAAGGTTTTAGGGATAGGCAGGAAAATTTTAGTGGTAGTAGTAGTAGTAGTAATAATAGTAAACAGTTAGGAACACATGTATATAACTAACCAACTACTACTATAACTTAAAAAACACCTCAACACTTTAGACAAAGAATGATAGTAATAGTAACAACCACTACTATTACCACTACTATTACTACCACCACTAAAACTACCACCACTATAACTACCACTATAACTTACAGTGTGGCTGGTCCATCCCTGTCACTCTACTAGTCGGACCATCTGTTGGCATCTCCTACCGCACCGACTCAGCATCAACCGTAAGTACCACTATAACTACCACTACAACTACTACTATAACTGCTACCACTATAACTACCACTGCTACTCTTTCAGGCCCAGCATATGGCGAATTTTGAGCAGATACAGAGCGTGGAGACTCTACAGAGCAGTTGTGAGCAGCATAAGAAGGCTTTAGTGCAGTTTAAGGTAAGTTAGGAACATTTTAGAGCGAGTGGGAGTGGGTAGGTGACCGATTAGAGCGAGAAAAGCACCAAAAGAGAGAGAATTAAAGAGAGAATACCAAGAGAAGCATGAGAGGTGCCGGAAGTGAGAGAGAGACAATTAAAGCGAGAATTAGAGCGAGTGGGAGTGGGTAGGTGACCGATTAGAGCGAGAAAAGCACCAAAAGAGAGAATTAAAGAGAGAACACCAAGAGAAGCATGAGAGGTGGCGGAAGTGAGAGAGACAATTAGAGCGAGTGGGAGTGGGTAGGTGATCGATTAGAGCGAGAAAAGCACCAAAAGAGAGAGAATTAAAGAGAGAACACCAAGAGAAGCATGAGAGGTGGCGGAAGTGAGAGAGAGACAATTAGAGCGAGTGGGAGTGGGTAGGTGACGGATTAGAGCGAGAAAAGACTAAGAGAGAGAGAAAGAAACGGAGAAAAGTGAGAGAGAGACCTCCATCCGTAACTCACCGTTCCTAACTTTGCAGGTGGCAGGCACGACGGAAGCCCTGACTATAACTTGCCCATCAATCGGAGCTGCGGAAAGTTTGGCTGACATTGTCGATGGATATTGCCGTCTTGCCAACCAATCTAATGTGTCTCTTTGGACCGTTTGGGGTAAGAATGTTTCACTGTTTTGACTATTTTTACTATGATAGGAGGGTGGTGGGGGGGTGAGGTTTGGAGGGAAGGTGGAGGGACCATCTAGGAAGAGCTGTGTAGGTGGAGGTAAGTGGAGATGGTATGTGGAGGGAGATATGGAGGAAAGATTGCAGACTTTCGGAGGGAAAAATGTGAGGTTTTAGTGTGACTATTTTAGAAACATACTATTTTTACTATGATAGGAGGGTGGTGGGGGGGTGAGGTTTGGAGGAAAGGTGGAGGGACCATCTAGGAAGGGCTGTGTAGGTGGAGGTAAGTGGAGGTGGTATGTGGAGGGAGATATGGAGGAAAGATTGCAGACTTTCGGAGGGAAAAATTTTGGGTTTTAATGTGACTATTTTAGAAACATACTATTTTTACTATGATAGGAGGGTGGTGGGGGGGTGAGGTTTGGAGGGAAGGTGGAGGGACCATCTAGGAAGAGCTGTGTAGGTGGAGGTAAGTGGAGATGGTATGTGGAGGGAGATATGGAGGAAAGATTGCAGACTTTCGGAGGGAAAAATTTTGGGTTTTAATGTGACTATTTTAGAAACATACTATTTTTACTATGATAGGAGGGTGGTTGGGGGGTGAGGTTTGGAGGGAAGGTGGAGGGACCATCTAGGAAGGGCTGTGTAGGTGGAGGTAAGTGGAGATGGTATGTGGAGGGAGATAAGAAGGAAGAAGTAGAGGTGAGTGGAGGGGAGGGAAAAAATGTTCTATATTCTGGTAATTTTCATGTAAGTGGTGTTTACAAATTGGTGTCATTATGGGCGTTGTGGTTGTGGTGTGGTGTTGTGCTTTGGTGTGGTGGTGGAGGAAAGGTGGAGGAAGGTCTGTGTAGGTGGAGGTAAGCGGAGGAGGTATGTGGAGGGAGATATGAAGGAAAGATTGTGGACTTGTGGAGATAAAAATGGAAAATGTTAGATATTGGTGTGACTATTTTTAGAAAAGTACTATTTTGACTATGATAGGAGTGTGGTAGGACAGTCACACTTGGAGGGAAGATGGAGGAAGCATGGAGGAAGGTCTGTGTAGGTGGAGGTAAGTGGAGGTATGACGTGGATGGAGATATGGAGCGAAGATTGTAGACTTTCGGAAGTAAAAATGTGGAAAATGTTAGCTTTTGATATGTGACTATCTTAGAAAAGTACTATTTTGACTATGATAGGAGGGAGATAGAATAGTCACACTTTTTTGTCTTATGTAGGAGGGACATAAAAATAGCCTACTATATTGCCAGTTCCCTAAGAGACATGAGTGTGCCAGAATTCAAGAACAAATGCGTTGACACCTAGCTCTTAAAAGGTCAAGTCACAGGAAGGTGGATATACAGAGACACAGTGACGAATGAAAGCCTCCATGCCACACACTGTCGAATGCATCAGGTTAGGTTAGGTTAGGTTAGGTTGAGATAAAGAATGAGGAATGGATTACTATTACTACTACTACTACTACCACCACTACCACTACTATGACTACTACTACTACTACTGATAGTAATAATAGTAAAAAATAGTTGAATGTAAGTTAAGAAAATATTACTGTTATTATTATTATTATTATTATTATTATTATTATTATTATTATTATTATTGAATTACTAACAGTCTCTCTCTCTCTCTCTCTCTCTCTCTCTCTCTCTCTCTCTCTCTCTCTCTCTCTCTCTCTCTCTCTCTCTCTCTCTCCTCCTCCTCCTGCAGTGAATCAGTGGAAGACATTACCATGTTTTTGTGAAAAGGAAGGTAAACAACACTACTATTACTACTACTACTACTACTACTACTACTACTACTACTACTACTACTTAGTGTATACTACCATTACTACTACTATGCTACTACTACTACTACTATATACTACTACTACTACTACTATGACTACTACTACTATGACTACTACTACTACCTACTTCATGACTACAACTACCATGACTACTACACACTCACCACTACCACACTAACTCTACTACCACTACCACCACTACTACTACCATCACCACACCAAACACTACTACTACCACTACCACTACCTACACACTCACCACTACCACCACTCTACCACCACTACACCACCACTACCACACCACCACCTCACCACGTGTTTAGTCACCACCACCACTCACCACCACTCACCACCACTACTCACCACCACCACTCACCACCACCACTACCACCACTACCACCACCACCACCACCACCACCAACCACCACTGCACCTGCAACCAACTCCACCACCACCAGCACCACCACCAATCTACCACCACCACCACCACTACCATTACCACTACCACCACCACCACCACCACCACCACCACCACCACCACCACCACCACCACCACCACCACCACCACCACTACCATGACCACCACCACCACCACCACCACCACACCACCACTACATTCACTACCACACTACCACCAATCAACCAACCAATAAACCACCTGCACCACTACAAACCACCACCACCACTGCACAGCACCACTGCACCACCACCACCACCACCACCACACCACCACTGCTGACTACCACCACCACCACTACCACCACCACCACTACCACCACCACTACCACCACCACACCACTACCACTACCACCACCACCACCACTACCACCATACTGCCACCACCACTACTACTATTACCACCACTACTACTACCACTACTACTACTACCACTACTACATGCATGACATGCATGACCACTACTACCACTACTACTACTATTATTTCTGCACTACTACATGCATGACTACTACTACTACTGCTGCTACTACTGCTGCTGACTACTACTACTATTACTACTACTACTACTACTACTACTGCTACTACTACTACTACTACTACTACTACTACTACTATTACTACTACTACATGCATGACTACTACTACTACTACTATTACTACTACTACATGCATGACTACTACTACTACTACTACTACTACTTCTATTCTCTGTTCGTATATGTGTATGTGTGTCTGTGTCTGTTTTTGTAGTAGTAGCAGTAGCAGTAATAGTAGCAGTAGTAGTAGTAATAGTAATAGTAATATCTTTTCAGAGAATGCCCACTCGCCGAAGAAGGAAGAGGGAGGAGGAGTGGGTGGAGGAGGAGGAGGAGGAGGAGGAGGAGGTGGAGGAGGAGGAGCGAAAAGAAGTAAGTACACAGAGAGAGAGAGAGAGAGAGAGAGAGAGAGAGAGAGAGAGAGAGAGAGAGAGAGAGAGAGAGAGTGGTGTGATTTGCCAGTGAAAGGGATGAAGGATTGAGAGGACTGGTGAACTCTTGCATTAGAGAGGTGGACAGAATAGTGGTGAAGGATTGAGAGGACTGGTGAACTCTTGCATTAGAGAGGTGGACAGAATAGTGGTGAAGGATTGAGAGGACTGGTGAACTCTTGCATTAGAGAGGTGGACAGAATAGTGGTGAAGGATTGAGAGGACTGGTGAACTCTTGCATTAGAGAGGTGGACAGAATAGTGGTGAAGGATTGAGAGGACTGGTGAACTCTTGCATGTGAGTGTTGGACAGAATAGTGTGTGTTGTGTTGAGAGTGCCACAACACAGCTTGGCACACTCATTGACACACTGCACCATTTTATTAGTGGTGCAGAGTGCAGTGGAAGTCTTGTTGGTGTTGAGGATAGTGTAAAGTGTCATCTTAGTCACTAGTCTCTCACACCCTGAATTAATGAATGAATTTGCTGCGTGGATGTGGAGTAAATGTTTGAAGGCTTCCGTCCAGGTGAAGTGCAGGTGTTGGAAGCCGTCAGTGGATGTGGCGTGAATGTGTGAAGTATCTACAATGTTGTGAATGGTGTTTGTGTGGTGAGTTTAGCGTACAAGGTTTGTTTTTGAAGGTGGCGGAGATGTGGCCCCAATATTTACTCTTGGTGACAATAAATTATGTCTAATAATTGCTAAGTTGTAAGAAAGCTAACTTAAAGCTTTAATTAGCACTTAAACCAGAGCTACAGGTGTGTGTGTGTGTGTGTGTGTGTACAGGCAGGTAGGCTGGAGCGAACAGACCTTGTGAAGCATTAAATTTACAAGGACCCTTCGATACAAGTTTGTGGTTACAGAAACAATGAAAAACACACTAAACTATTAACTTATGAGCAGGTTTGACTGAACGAGTGGTGTTAGCTAGGCAGGTGTTGTGTCTGGTGTTGGCAGAGGTGTGGTGTTGGGCCCAGTGGTGTGTTGGTGTTACCCTGGGCCCAGTGGTGTTGCAGTGAGAGGTAGAGGAACTGTGAAGGAAGAGGCAGGAATTAAGGCGAGCACACGGGATGGTTTCTTGGGGATAGTGCCCATACTATCGACATGATGGTATATATTTAGTGTTTCTGTATTAATAAACCAACTACTACTACTACTACTACTACTACTACTACTACTACTACTACTACTTTTCAGGCAGTGGGCGAAGAAGCGGAGGAGGAGGAGTAGGAGGCGGTGGTGGTGGTGAAGACTATGCAGAAATAGTAGATGATGAAGGAGACTATTCTACCCCAGCTAGTAAGTAATAGTAATAGTAATGAGGGTCTTTCTAAAGGGGTCTATCTCTACTACTACTACTGCTGCTACTACTACTACTACTACTACTACTACTACTACTACTACTACTACTACTACTACACTACCACCACTACTACTACTACTACACCACACTACTGACTACTACCACTACACTACCACTACTACTACTACCACCACAACACCACCACCACCACCACCACCACTACTACTACTACTACTACTACTACTACTGCTACTACTACTACTACTACTACCACCACCACACACCACTACTACTGACTACCACCACCACCACCACCACCACACCACTACTACTACTACTACTACTACTACTACTACTACTACTACTACTACTACTACTACTACTACTACCACCACCACCACTACTTTCAGGCCGGGATTATGAGCTCAACCGTGCGTCTCTACAAGTAGGCGCTATTATAGGTGAAGGCCAGTTTGGAGATGTTCACAAAGGCCATTACAGGTGAGACTATTTCAACTATTTTTACTATGATAGGAGGGTGGTAGGATAGTCAGACTTGGAGGGAAGGTGGAGGAAACATTGAGGGAGGGCTGTGTAGGTGGAGGAGTGTGGAGGTAACTTGTGGAGGGAGATATGGAGGAAAGATTGCAGACTTTTGGAGGTAAAATTGTAAAAAAATGTCATGTTTTGATGTTAGACTATTTCAGAAAAGTACTATTTTGACTATGATAGGAGGGTGGTAGGATAGTCAGACTTGGAGGAAGGTGGAGGAAACATGGAGGAAGGTCTGTGTAGGTGGAGGAGTGTGGAGGTAACTTGTGGAGGGAGATATGGAGGAAAGATTGCAGACTTTTGGAGGTAAAATTGTGGAGGTAAAATAAAAAAATGTCATGTTTTGATGTTAGACTATCTCAGAAAAGTACTATTTTGACTATGATAGGAGGGTGGTAGGATAGTCAGACTTGGAGGGAAGGTGGAGGAAACATGGAGGAAGGTCTGTGTAGGTGGAGGAGTGTGGAGGTAACTTGTGGAGGGAGATATGGAGGAAAGATTGCAGACTTTTGGAGGTAAAATTGTAAAAAAAATGTCATGTTTTGATGTTAGACTATTTCAGAAAAGTACTATTTTGACTATGATAGGAGGGTGGTAGGATAGTCAGACTTGGAGGGAAGGTGGAGGAAACATTGAGGGAGGGCTGTGTAGGTGGAGGAGTGTGGAGGAAAGCTGTGGAGGGAGATATGGAGGAAAGATTACAAACTTTTTCTCTCGCAGATTACAAGATGGTACTCTTCAGCCAGTCGCCATAAAAACATGCAAGGAAATAGAAGAAGAAGGAGGAGGAGGAGGAGGAGGAGGAGGAGGAGGAAGAGGAGGAAGAGCGGAGAAGTTCTTGGAGGAGGCATGTAAGTAGTAGTAGTAGTAGTAGTAGTAGTAGTAGTAGTAGTAATATGTAGCAGTAGTAGTAGTGGAGTAGTAGCAATAGTGGCAGCAGTAAAGAGCAGCAGCAGTAGCAGTAGTAGTAGCAGCAGTAGCAGCAGTAGCAGCAGCAGCAGCAGCAGTAGTAGTAGCAGTAGCAGCAGTAGTAGCAGTAGCAGCAGCAGCAGCAGTAGCAGTAGCAGCAGCAGTGGCAGCAGCAGCAGCAGCAGTAGCAGCAGCAGTAGCAGTAGCAGTAGCAGCAGCAGCAGCAGTAGTAGCAGCAGTGGCAGTAGCAGTAGCAGCAGTGCAGTAGTGCAGTAACAGCAGCAGCAGCAGTAGCAGTGCAGTAGCAGTAGTGCAGCAGTAGCAGTGGAGCAGTAGCAGTAGTAGCAGTAGTGGCAGTAGCAGTAGCAGTAGCAGTGCAGTGCAGCAGTGGCAGTAGTAGCAGCAGTGGAGTAGTAATGGTAGTGGCAGTAATAGTAGTAGCAGTGGTAGCAGAGTGTAGGTAGAGTAAGTAGTAGTAGTAATAGTAGTAATAGTAGTAGTAGTAGTAGTAATAGTAGCCACACTATTACCCATACAGCCTTACTATTACCCATACAGACGTGATGCAGCAGTTTGACCACCCACACATCATCAAACTAGTTGGGATAGTAAGTGGTTCACCATTCCTGATAGTTATGGAGCTTGCTAGACACGGGGAGCTGAGGGCCTTTCTGCAGACAAACCGTGAGATATTGGCTCCATCCACGCTACTTCTCTACACTTTCCAGCTCTCTACGGCGTTGTCTTACCTGGAAAGCAAGAAATTTGTACATAGGTAAGTGTGGGAGGGGTGTCTCTTTCGTTCAGTACTATTTTGACTATCCTACCTCCTTTCCTTCATAGTTAAATTTGGGGTTTTGTAAGATAGTCTCATATCGAAACCTGGTATTTTTTTCTGCTTTTTACATGAAGTGCCTCCTATTGTTTCCTCCATATCTCCCTTCTCATGTTTCCTCCATGGGTTTTCCTCCACTCAGGTTGTTCCTCCATGTTTCCTCCACCTTCTCTCCAATTTTGACTATCCTACCTCCCTTCCATCATAGTCAAAATAGTCGTTTTGTAAGATTGTCTCATGAAAACCTGGCATTTTTTTCTCCTTTTTACCTGAAGTACCTCCTATTCTTTCCTCCATATCTCCCTTCTCATGTTTCCTCCATGGGTTTTCCTCCACTCAGGTTGTTCCTCCATGTTTCCTCCACCTTCTCTCCAATTTTGACTATTCTACCTCCTTTCCATCATAGTCAAAATAGTCGTTTTGTAAGATTGTCTCATATCGAAACCTGGTATTTTTTTTCTCCTTTTTACATGAAGTACCTCCTATTGTTTCCTCCATATCTCCCTTCTCATGTTTCCTCCATGGGTTTTCCTCCACTCAGGTTGTTCCTCCATGTTTCCTCCACCTTCTCTCCAATTTTGACTATCCCACCTCCTTCCATCATAGTCAAAATAGTCGTTTTGTAAGATTGTCTCCCTCATCTTCGTGTCTTTCAGAGATATTGCTGCCAGAAATGTGCTTGTCTCTGCTCACGACTGCGTCAAACTTGGTGACTTTGGACTGTCAAGGTGAGTGGTGGTGGTGGTGGTAGTAGTAGTAGTAGTAGTAGTAGTAGTAGTAGTAGTAGTAGTAGTGGTGGTGGTGGTGGTGGTGGTGGTGGTGGTAGTAGTAGTAGTAGTAGTAGTGGTAGTAGTAGTAGTAGTAGTAGTAGTAGTAGTAGCAGTGGTAGTGGTAGTGGTGGTAGCAGTAGTAGGCAGTGAGGTGATAGTGGTAGTAGTGGTGGTGGTGGTGGTGGTGTAGTAGTGGTAGTGAGTGGTAGTAGTAGCAGTGGTGAGTGGTAGTGTGGTGGTGAGTGGTGGTGGTGGTGGCAGTAGTGGTGGTGGTAGCAGTGGTGGTGGTAGTGGTGGTGTGTTGTTGTGGTAGTGGCAGTGGTGGTGTGGTGGTGGCAGTGGTGGTGGTGGTGGTGGTAGAGTGCAGTGGTGGTAGTGTAGTGGTGGTGGTGAGTAGTAGTGGTGGTGGTGGTAGTGGTGGTGGTGGTGGTGGTGGTGGTGGTGGTGGTGGTAGTGGTGGTAGTGGTGGTGTAGTAGTAGCAGTAGTGGTGGTGGTGGCAGTGGTGCAGTGGTGTAGTAATAGTGGTGGTGCAGTGGTGGTAGTGTAGTAGTAGTGGTGGTAGGTAGCAGTGGTGGTAGCAGTGTTGTAGTGGTGGTGGTGGTGGTGTAGTAGTAGTGGTGGTGGTGGTGATAATAGTAGTAGTAGTAGTAGTGGTGGTGGTGGTGGTAGTAGTAGTAGTAGTAGTATTGTAGTATTAGTTATGCTCCTAACTCATTCCTAACTCCACAGAAAATAATGGTATGTTTTGCAAGTTTAGGAGAAATAGTGTTTTGTGCTCCTAACTTGCTCCAACGTTCCTAACTCCACAATGTAATCTTCCTAACTTGCTCCTAACTCCAAAATGTGTTTATAGGGGGATGTTTTGAAGATAAGGTGTTTTTGTGGTACCAACTTCACGATGTAACCTTCCTAACTACCTTCCTAACTCCACAGAAAATAACTGAGTGTCTGCAAGTTTAGAAGAAAGTGTGAATTTTTGTGCTCCTAACTTAGCGCCCCGTTCCTAACTTGGTGTCCCGTTCCTAACTTGGTATCCCGTTCCTAACTTGGCGCCCCGTTCCTAACTTGGTATTCCATTCCTAACTTGGCGCCCCGTTCCTGACTTGGTATCCTGTTCTTAACTTGGCGCCCCGTTCCTGACTTGGTATCCTGTTCTTAACTTGGCACCCCGTTCCTAACTTGGCGGCCCGATTCTAACTTGGTGTCCCATTCCTAACTTGGTGTCCCATTCCTAACTTGGCACCCTGCTCCTAACTTGGTGTCCCATTCCTAACTTGACACCCCGTTCCTAACTTGGTGTCCCATTCCTAACTTTTCCTAACTTGGCACCCTGGTGCCCCGATCCTAACTTGGTGTCCCATTCCTAACTTGGCACCCTGCTCCTAACTTGGTGTCCCACCCTGCTCCTAACTTGGTGTCCCATTCCTAACTTGACAGTTCTAACTTGGCAATTCCTAACTTGGTGTCCCATTCCTAACTTGGTGTCCCATTCCTAACTTGACACCCCATTCCTAACTTGGCACCCTGCTCCTAACTTGGTGTCCCATTCCTAACTTGACACCCCGTTCCTAACTTGGTGTCCCATTCCTAACTTCAGAGCTCTTCTTAACTTGGGTTTGTTCCTAACTTGGTGTCCCATTCCTAACTTGGCACCCTACTCCTAACTTGGTATTCGGAGGTAGGATAGTCAAAATTGGAGAGAAGGTGGAGGAAAAATGTCAGGTTTTGGTGTGAGACTATCTTAGAAAATGACTATTTTGACTATCAAGGAAGGGAGGTAGGATAGTCAAAATTGGAGGGAAGGTGGAGGAAACATGGAGGAAGGTCTGTGTAGGTGGAGGTAAGTGGAGGTAACTTGTGGAGGGAGATATGGAGGAAAGATTGCAGACTTTCGGAGGTAAAAATGTGAAAAAATGTCAGGTTTTGGTGTGAGACTATCTTAGAAAATGACTATTTTGACTATGAAGGAAGGGAGGTAGGATAGTCAAAATTGGAGAGAAGGTGGAGGAAACATGGAGGAAGGTCTGTGTAGGTGGAGGTAAGTGGAGGTAACTTGTGGAGGGAGATATGGAGGAAAGATTGCAGACTTTCGGAGGTAAAATGTGAAAAATTGTCAGGTTTTGATGTGAGACTATCTTAGAAAATGACTATTTTGACTATGAAGGAAGGAGGTAGGATAGTCAAAATTGGAGGGAAGGTGGAGGAAACATGGAGGAAGGTCTGTGTAGGTGGAGGTAAGTGGAGGTAACTTGTGGAGGGAGATATGGAGGAAAGATTGCAGACTTTTGGAGGTAAAAATGTGAAAAATTGTCAGGTTTTGATGTGAGACTATCTTAGAAAAGTACTATTTTGACTATGAAAGAAGGGAGGTAGGATAGTCAAAACTGGAGGAAGGTGGAGGAAACATGGAGGAAGGTCTGTGTAGGTGGAGGTAAGTGGAGGTAACTTGTGGAGGGAGATATGGAGGAAAGATTGCAAGGTTGTGGAGGAAAAATGTGAAAAATTATCAGGTTTTGAAGAGACTATCTTAGAAAAGTACTATTTTGACTATGATAGGAGGGTGGTAGGATAGTCAAAATTGGAGAGAAGGTGGAGGAAACATGGAGGAAGGTCTGTGTAGGTGGAGGTAAGTGGAGGTAACTTGTGGAGGGAGATATGGAGGAAAGATTGCAGACTTTGGAGGTAAAAATGAGAAAAAATGCCAGGTTTTGATGTGAGACTATCTTAGAAAAGTACTATTTTAACTATGAAGGAAGGGAGATAGGATAGTCAAAATTGGAGGAGAGGTGGAGGAAACATGGAGGAAGGTCTGTGTAGGTGGAGGTAAGTGGAGGTAACTTGTGGAGGGAGATATGGAGGAAAGATTGCAGACTTTGGAGGAAAAATGAAAAAATTGTCAGGTTTTGATGTGAGACTATCTTAGAAAAGTACTATTTTGACTATGAAGGAAGGAGGTAGGATAGTCAAAATTGGAGGAAGGTGGAGGAAACATGGAGGAAGGTCTGTGTAGGTGGAGGTAAGTGGAGGTAACTTGTGGAGGGAGATATGGAGGAAAGATTGCAGACTTTTGGAGGTAAAAATGAGAAAAATTGTCAGGTTTTGATGTGAGACTATCTTAGAAAAGTACTATTTTGACTATGAAGGAATGGAGGTAGGGTAGTCAAACTTGGAGAGAATATGGAGGAAACATGGAGGAAGGTCTGTGTAGGTGGAGGTAAGTGGAGGTAACTTGTGGAGGGAGATATGGAGGAAAGAAAAAAATGCCAGGTTTTGATGTGAGACTATCTTACAAAACGACTATTTTAACTATGAAAGAAAGGAGATAGGATAGTCAAAATTGGAGAGAAGGTGGAGGAACAAAATGTCTGTGTAGGTGGAAAATTGTCAGGTTTTGATATGGAGGAGACTATCTTAGAAAACCACTATTTTGACTATGACTATGAAGGAAGGAGGTAGGATAGTCAAATTGGAGAGAATATGGAGGAAACATGGAGGAAGGTCTGTGTAGGTGGAGGAGGTGGAGGATAGTGGAGGAAAGAAATTGGGATGAGAAGGTGGAGGAAACATGGAGGCACAACCTGAGTGGAGGAAAAAAGATGGAGGAAACACGAAAAGAGGAAATTCGGAGAGAGAAAAACAAGGAGATTTATGGAGGAGATGATCCGCCTCCAAAACCTTCTTATCTAGTGGCCCAGAACCCGGCAGTGCTCAGTATGCTCCTAACTGAAAATAAAGATAAGTTAATTCCGTTTACTTATAACGCTATCGCCTCAAAAATTAATATGTTAACTGTTGACTTTATAACTACTACTACTACTACTACTACTACTACTACTACTACTACTTCTACGGAGGAACAACAACAACAACAACAACAACAACAACACCAACAACTATCAAAGGTTCGAGCCTTGAAATAGTCTCAAATTTGATAGTTTTGATAGTTTGAGAATCGTAGATATTTCGTAGTTCAATTATTACTATTATTACTATTTGCTGTTGGTGTTATTATTTAGCACGCACGTACACACGCACACGCACACGCACACGTACACACACACACACACACACACAATTTATTTATTTATACGTTTGTAAATTGTATCTCAAACGCACGCCACGCACGCAGACACACGTACACACACACACACACACACACACACACAATTTATTTATTTATACGTTTGTAAATTGTACCTCAAACGCACGCACGTACACGCACGCACGTACACGCACGCACGCACGTCCTCTACATTTCAATCTATGTAGTTAGTGTGTACAGAAATTTATACCTGGTCCTGCCGCGCCGCCCCCTTGCACGGTGTACGATAGTCAGCGCTGAGTACGATAGTTCCTGGTGCTTACGATAGTCAGTGTCTGTCTGTCTGTGTGTCTGTCTGTGTGTTAATTGTATGTATATTTTTGTCTTGAATTAATTGATATTATTATTATTATTACTATTACTATTACTACTACTACTACTACTACTACTATACAGGGCCTGGAGGAACGACTGAAGCTTCAACAACGCCAGTCTATGGAGGACCAAAGATGGCTGGTGGAGCAAGAGGTAAGAGAGAGAGAGAGAGAGAGAGAGAGAGAGAGAGAGAGAGAGAGGGTAGGTAACGGATTTGAGAGAAAAAAAGATTAGGATGGAGAGAAGAGAGAGAGAGAGAGAGAGAGAGAGAGAGAGTGTGAATTATTATTATTATTATTATTATTATTATTTTGCAGTGGAATTTTAGAGCCAATTCAGAGAAGACGGATTCGGAAAGCGAGGAAGAAGGAGGAGGAGGAGGAGGAGGAGGAGGAGGAGGAGGAGGAGGAGGAGGAGGAGGAGGAGGAGGAAGAGCTCTCTCCTCCTCCTCTTCCTCCTCTCCTCCTCCTCCTCCTCCTCCTCTTCCTCCCTCCTCCTCCTCCTCCACACCACCTCTTGTCAATGGCGCTTCTGAACCAAAAATTGTCGTGAAGGTAAGTAGTAGTGGTAGTAGTAGTAGTAGTAGTAGTAGTAGTAGTAGTAGTAGTAGTAGTAGTAGTAGTAGTAATAGTAGTAGTAGTATTTGTGGTAGTAGTAGTATCAAATCAGAATCAGAATCAAATCTTTATTCCATTTTGTAAGATAATAACCATTTAATTTAGTGGAAAACTGCAAATATTATAAAATAAAATTAACACGTAGGTAACTAATATTAGTTCTGCCATGATTTGGGCAATGTATCTAATTTGACTAAAAACTTTAGACATACATCTGCGTTACAATTAAAACAAAACAGAAGTAAAATAGGGTAAAATTACTATATAAAAGCGTAACATCAATATAAAGTAATCAGGGTAAAACAAAATAAAATCTTCAGACTAACAATAATGTTGCTAAGTGAACTGTTGGTTAAAAAGATGGAGGAACAGATGTTTCTTAAATGAGAGTAAAGAGTGTGAATTTGTGATGTGGTGGGGGAGGCTGTTCCAGAGTCTGGGTCCAGCCACTAGTGTGGAACGCTCCCTGTACACGTGTTGCTTTTTGGCACATATAATTGGTGTTGCTGTCTGGTAGCAGCAGTAGAAATCTCACTCACTAATGGCATTTTAACAATAGCGTTGGGAGAACTCCTTGTTACATTGTACATCATAACACCCAACTCATACATATATCTTTGATTTATCTTCAACCATCCAAGCTCCCTCAAGAATGGTGTGGCATGTTCGTGTTTAGCTGCACCACCAAGAGCAACTTTTGCGGCAAAGTTTTGCAATTTTATCCGATTGATGTAAATTATGGTACTGAAGATCTTGCCACTTATTTTATTTACGTGTGAGTCGAAAGTCATGTGCTGATCGAAATATATGCCGAGATTCTTGAGAGAGCTGCTGGGAATGATTGTGGCGCCGTCAACCCGTAAGGTGGTGTTGGGCGGGATCTGTGATATGAGTCCCCTACTGCCAATAAACATACACTGCGTCTTTTTGGTGTTCAACAATAAGCCATTTGAGTTGAAATAGCGCTTGGCTTTTGACAGAGTTTCTTCTCCTTACGTATTAAGTCTTCTAGCCTGTCAATACGTCCAGTGTGAATGAATTGTGTATCATCAGCATACTGTAAAATAAGGCAGTCTGAAAGGTATTGTGAGAGATCGTTTACGTAAATAATAAATAGAATGGGTCCAAGGACAGATCCCTGTGGAACCCCATAAGAAACATCTATTTTATCTGATATGTGTTTACCGATTCTAACGGACTGCGTTCTTTTGTGCAAATAACTGTTGAACCAAAATGAGTCAATTTTAGCATGTTAAGTTTTCTCATCAACATTTTATGGTTTATGCTATCGAATGCTTTTGATAGATCACACAGTGTAATTAAGGATAACTGTTTGGTGTCAATATTTTGATATAGTTTATCAGATAGTTTTAAGAGAGCACTTTCAGTGGAGAAAGAGGCTCTGAAACCGTGTTGAGTGTTGCTGAGCAGGTGATTCCTTTCCAGATGTGCCATGAGTTGTCCTGCTATTACTTTCTCTAAAACCTTTGAAATAATGGGCAGCAAAGATATTGGCCGATAGTCTTTTGGTTCGTTGATATCTCCAGATTTGAAAATTGGGACTACTATGGCGTGTTTCCACAGGGAAGGAATGAACCAGTCACAATTGAAGTGTTAATAATATATGTTAAGTAATTAATAACAACTGGCAGGGACTCTTTTAGAAAATTCAGTGAAATGCCGTCAGAGCCGCAAGAGGAAGTGTTCTTTAGGTGTTTTATTATTAGTATTATGCTGTTACTGTCAGTAGGCTGAGGTCGGAACAAACTGTCATCTGGAGTGTTTGCTGGGTCAGTAGTGGCTTGTACTGCGTTCTCATGATCTGGTAAGTTTTGTTGTGATTTCTCAAATGTCAGTTTCCCAATGTTCGCAAAGAAATTGTTAAAATAATTTACTTTGTTTTCAAGTTCTACAGTATTTCCTGTTAACAAGGGACAAGCTTTATTTGTTGCGGCAGGTCATCCTCAAGTTTTTGGTTAAAATAATCCGATTTATATTTATTAAGTAACGTCTTTACTTGTTTTTCTGGGTCTTATATTCGTCCTGCAGGAGAACATTATGTCTGTCCTTCTTAAGGCGCATCTGTGTGTTGTCCCTCTCCCTCATTATCTCGCGTAGGTGCGCGTTGATCCACGGGGCTGGAGGCCTCCTAACCTGCCTTGTCACTAAAGGAGCACAAACGTTTAAGCATCTTGTGAAACATTTAGTAAAAATATCAACCTGAGTCTCCACATCATCTGTTGCAAATACTTTATCCAGCTCGTTACTCTCCTGGTTTCTTTAAATTTACCGTAACAGTAATTAGGTCATGGTCAGCTACAGGGCAAGGAACGGTGTCGCTATGAATGACTGACTCGGGCTTGTTTGTTACGATAATGTCTAACAGAGTGGCAGAGGTGGGAGTGATTCTCGTAGCTTTTGTAATTAACTGACTTAATTTCGCATTTGCAATAAATAAAAGATCATCATTAAAATCACCTAAAATATAAAATGACTTGTTTTTCAGGCTTACAGATTTGATGACGTCAGTGATAGAATCATATGTACATAAAAGAGATTTTGGATGTCGGTATAGACAACCTATTATAATTGTAGGAAGTTTACAATTCTGTACCGACAACCATATGTCTTCGACACCCTCAGGTTTTACAATGTCAAAATCAATAGTAGTAACCTTATAAACATCCTTAACATCTATACATCACATCTATACATCACATCTATACATCGGAAGATAACCATGTTTCGCTTACACACAGTATGTCAGTGTCTCTGTCTTTGATTAATAGATTTATCTCATCCTTGTTACTTAATATGTTGTGGTAGTGGTGGTGATGGTGGTAGTATTAGTAGTAGTAGTAGTAGTAGTAGTAGTAGTAGTAGTAGTAGTAGTAGTAGTAGTAGTAGTAGTAGTTGTAATAGTAATTGTAGTAGTATTTGTAGTAGTGATATATATTAATCTCTCTCTCTCTCTCTCTCTCTCTCTCTCTCTCTCTCTCTCTCTCTCTCTCTCTCTCTCTCTCCAGGCACAGCCCACACCAACAGCGCATCTTGACCGGACCAATGACTGTGTTTACAAGGCCACAGTTCAGGTGAGGGGAAAAAGTTTGTTATTTTCTCTATTTTCTCACTCTCTCACTCGCTCAAACTCGCTCTAACTCACACACACGATTCCTGGATAGTTGTAGCCTCACCCTATCTACCACAATTCTCACTACCACCACTACAACTACCACAATTCAACCACAAACCACACAAAATATTTCAGCTAAACGACAATTTTAGAGTGAAAAGTTTGATATTTTCTCCATTTTCTCACTCTCTCACTCGCTCAAACTCGCTCTAACTCACACACACGATTCCTGGATAGTTGTAGCCTCACCCTATCTACCACAATTCTCACTACCACCACTACAACTACCACAATTCAACCACAAACCACACAAAATATTTTAGCTTCACGACAATTTTAGAGTGAAAAGTTTGATATTTTCTCTATTTTCTCACTCTCTCACTCGCTCAAACTCGCTCTAACTATCACACACTATTCCTGGATAGTTGTAGCCTCACCCTATCTACCACAATTCTCACTACCACCACTACAACTACCACAATTCAACAACAAAACACAACTAAACCCCACAAAATATTTCAGCTTCACGACAATTTTAGAGTGAAAAGTTTGATATTTTCTCTATTTTCTCACTCTCTCACTCGCTCTAACTATCACACACTATTCCTGGATAGTTATAGCCTCACCCTATCTACCACAATTCTCACTACCACCACTACAACTACCACAATTCAACCACAAAACACAACTAAACCCCACAAAAAACATTTCAGATTCACGACAATTAGAGTGAAAAGTTATATTGTTTCTCCATTTTCTCACTCTCTCACTCGCTCAAACTCGCTCTAACTATCACACACTATTCCTGGATAGTTGTAGCCTCACCCTATCTACCACAATTCCCACTACCACCACTACAACTACCACAATTCAACCACAAAACACAACTAAACCCCACAAAATATTTCAGCTAAACGACAATTTTAGAGTGAAAAGTTTGATATTTTCTCTATTTTCTCACTCTCTCACTCGCTCAAACTCGCTCTAACTGTCACACACTATTCCTGGATAGTTGTAGCCTCACCCTATCTACCACAATTCTCACTACCACCACTACAACTACCACAATTCAACCACAAAACACAAGTAAACCCCACAAAATATTTCAGCTAAACGACAATTTTAGAGTGAAAAGTTTGATATTTTCTCTATTTTCTCACTCTCTCACTCGCTCAAACTCGCTCTAACTATCACACACTATTCCTGGATAGTTGTAGCCTCACCCTATCTACCACAATTGTCACTACCACCACTACAACTACCACAATCAACCACAAAACACAACTAACCCCCACAAAATTTTTCAGCTTCACGACAATTTTAGAGTGAAAAGTTTGATATTTTCTCCATTTTCTCACTCTCTCACTCGCTCAAACTCGCTCTAACTCACACACACGATTCCTGGATAGTTGTAGCCTCACCCTATCTACCACAATTCTCACTACCACCACTACAACTACCACAATTCAACCACAAACCACACAAAATATTTCAGCTTCACGACAATTTTAGAGTGAAAAGTTTGATATTTTCTCCATTTTCTCACTCTCTCACTCGCTCAAACTCGCTCTAACTATCACACACTATTCCTGGATAGTTGTAGCCTCACCCTATCTACCACAATTCCCACTACCACCACTAGAACTACCACAATTCACCACAAAACACAACTAAACCCCACAAAAAATATTTCAGCTTCACGACAATTTTAGAGTGAAAAGTTTGATATTTTCTCCATTTTCTCACTCTCTCACTCGCTCAAACTCGCTCTAACTATCACACACTATTCCTGGATAGTTGTAGCCTCACCCTATCTACCACAATTCCCACTACCACAACTATAACTACCACAATTCACAGGTTGTAGCATCAGTGAGGGAGCTGAGCGAGGGGGTTCAGACGGGTGGCGGCGGGGTGGGACCAACAGCATTGACGCCGCCAGCTGATTTGACACCATCTCACTACTTGGCGTTAGTTCAGCAAGTTGGGAACGCTTTGAGAACGCTCCTAACTACTGTCGACGAGTTAATGCCGGCTGTTCCTGCCACTGCCCATAGAGAGGTGAGTGTTACAGTTGGTGTTATAGGTGTTGTGGTGCTGAAAACGTTCCTAACTGTCTTTAAATGTCCCCAAAACATTCCTAACTGTTTTAAAATATTAGTTATAGTTGGTGTTATAGGTGTTTTAGTGCTAAAAACGTTCCTAACTGTCTTGAAATGTCCCCAAAACATTCCTAACTGTTTTAAAATGTTAGTTATGGTGTTATAGGTGTTGTGGTGCTGAAAACGTTCCTAACTGTCTTCAAATGTCACCAAAACATGCCTAACTGGGTGTTGTAGTACTAAAAACACTCCTAACTGTCTTGAAATATTAGTTATAGTTGGTGTTATAGGTGTTGTAGTGCTAAAAACGCTCCTAACTGTCTTGAAATGTCCCCAAAACATTCCTAACTGTTTTAAAATATTAGTTATAGTTGGAGTTATAGGTGTTTTAGTGCTAAAAACGTTCCTAACTCTTTAAATGTCCCCAAAACACTCCTGTCTTGAAATATTATAGTTGGAGTTATAGGTGTTTTAGTGCTAAAAACGTTCCTAACTGTGTTCAAATGTCCCCAAAACATGCCTAACTGTCTTAAAATATTAGTTATAGTTGGTGTTATAGGTGTAGTACTAATAACACTCCTAACTGTCTTGAAATATTAGTTATAGTTGGTGTTATAGGTGTTGTAGTACTAAAAACACTCCTAACTCTTAAAATATTAGTTATAGTTGGTGTTATAGGTGTTGTAGTGCTGAAAACGTTCCTAACTGTCTTGAAATGTCCCCAAAACATGCCTAACTGGATGTTGTAGTACTAAAAACACTCCTAACTGTCTTGAAATATTAGTTATAGTTGGTGTTATAGGTGTTGTAGTGCTAAAAACGTTCCTAACTGTCTTGAAATGTCCCCAAAACATTCCTAACTGTTTTAAAATGTTAGTTATGGTGTTACAGGTGTTGTGGTGCTAAAAACGTTCCTAACTGTCTTTAAATGTCCCCAAAACATGCCAAACTGTTTTAAAATATTAGTTATAGTTGGAGTTATAGGTGTAGTACTAAAAACACTCCTAACTGTCTTGAAATATTAGTTATAGTTGGTGTTATAGGTGTTTTAGTGCTAAAAACGTTCCTAACTGTGTTCAAATGTCCCCAAAACATGCCTAACTCTTAAAATATTAGTTATAGTTGGTGTTATAGGTGTAGTACTAATAACACTCCTAACTGTCTTGAAATATTAGTTATAGTTGGTGTTATAGGTGTTGTAGTACTAAAAACACTCCTAACTCTTAAAATATTAGTTATAGTTGGTGTTATAGGTGTTGTAGTGCTGAAAACGTTTCTAACTGCCTTCAAATGTCCCCAAAACATGCCTAACTGGGTGTTGTATACTAAAAACACTCCTAACTGTCTTGAAATATTAGTTATAGTTGGTGTTATAGGTGTTGTAGTGCTGAAAACGTTCCTAACTCTTTAAATGTCCCCAAAACATGCCAAACTGTCTTAAAATATTAGTTATAGTTGGTGTTATAGTTGTAGTGCTAAAAACGTTCCTAACTGTCTTGAACTATTAGTTATAGTTGGTGTTATAGGTGTTGTAGTGCTAAAAACGCTCCTAACTGTCTCTAAATGTCCCCAAAACATTCCTAACTGTTTTAAAATATTAGTTATAGTTGGAGTTATAGGTGTTTTAGTGCTAAAAACTTTCCTAACTGTCTTGAAATGTCCCCAAAACATGCCAAACTGTCTTAAAATGTTAGTTATAGTTGGTGTTATAGGTGTAGTACTAAAAACGTTCCTAACTGTCTTGAAATTAGTTATAGTTGGTGTTATAGGTGTTGTAGTACTAAAAACGTTCCTAACTGTCTTTAAATGTCCCCAAAACATGCCAAACTATCTTAAAATATTAGTTATAGTTGGTGTTATAGGTTTTGTAGTGCTAAAAACGTTCCTAACTGTTGAAATATTAGTTATAGTTGGTGTTATAGGTGTTGTAGTGCTAAAAACGTTCTTAACTCTTGAAATATTAGTTATAGTTGGTGTTATAGATGTTACAGTACTAAAAACGCTCCTAACTGTCTTCAAATGTCCCCAAAACATGCTTAACTGTTTTAAAATGTTAGTTATAGTTGGTGTTATAGGTGTTGTAGTACTAAAAACATTCCTAACTCAAAATATTAGTTATGTTGGTGTTTTAGGTGTTGTAGTGTTAAAAACGTTCCTAACTGTCTTTAAATGTCCCCAAAACATGCCAAACTGTCTTAAAATATTAGTTATAGTAGTTGTGGAGTTATAGTGGTTGTGACAGTGGAGTTATAGGTGTTGTAGTGGGTGTTATAGGTGTTGTAGTGGGTGTTATTGTCAGAAAAATGTCCCTAACTTTTAATAGTGCCCGTGAAACTTTCGAAACTCTTAAATTCGTAAAGTTATAGTGGATGTTATAGGTGTTATAGTTGTAAATACACTCCTAATTGTCTTAAAATGTCATGTTATAGTGGTTGTGAAGTTATAGTGGATGTTATAGGTGTTACAGTTCTACAAAACGCCCTTAACTGAAATATCCCCAAAACCACCACCTTCCTAACATCACGTTCCCAAAATTTTTCTTTCAACTAAATATACACCACGTTCCTAACTCCATAGATTGAACCTTGTCTAGCACACTCTAAACGGTCTTAAAATGTCCCCAGAACACTGAAATATCCCCACCTTCCTAACACCACGTTCCCAAATTTTTCTTTTAAAATATACACCACGTTCCTAACTCCATTGATTGAACCTTGCCTTAACACAGCAAAATGGCCTTAACACAAGCTAAAGTGTCTTAAAATGCCCCCAGAACACTGAAATATCCCCAAAACACCACCACCACCTTCCTAACACCACGTTCCTAACTTTATAGACTGAACTTGGCCTTAACACCAAAGTACCCTGAAAACATGCCCACCAAAACACTAAAATATCTAAAAAAAACACGTTCCTAACACCACGTTCCTAACACCACGTTCCCAACTTTATAGACTGAACTATGCCTTAACACCAAAGTACCCTGAAAACATGCCCACCAAAACACTACAATATCTAAAAAAAACACGTTCCTAACACCACGTTCCCAACTTTATAGACTGAACTATGCCTTAACACCAAAGTACCCTGAAAACATGCCCACCAAAACACTAAAATATCTAAAAAAACACGTTCCTAACACCACATTCCTAACACCACGTTCCCAACTTTATAGACTGAACTTGGCCTTAACACCAAAGTACCTTGAAAACATGCCCTCCAAAACACTAAAATATCTAAAAAAAAAAACACGTTCCTAACACCACATTCCTAACACCACGTTCCCAACTTTATAGACTGAACTATGCCTTAACACCAAAGTACCCTGAAAACATGCCCACCAAAACACTAAAATATCTAAAAAAAACACGTTCCTAACACCATATTCCTAACACCACGTTCCCAACTTTATAGACTGAACTTGGCCTTAACACCAAAGTACCCTGAAAACATGCCCTCCAAAGCACTAATCTAAAAAAAACCCGTTCCTAACATCACGTTCCTAACACCACGTTCCCAACTTTATAGACTGAACTTGGCCTTAACACTAAAATACCCTGAAAACATGCCCTCCAAAACACTAATCTAAAAAAACGTTCCTAACACCACGTTCCTAACTACGTTCCTAACTTTACAGATCGAATTGGCCCATCGAGTACTGGCAAAGGATATGACAGACTTGGTGCAGTGTTTCAAGTTAGTGCACAAGTATGCTGCTACTACACTGCATCACGAGTACACTAAGTAAGTTATAGTGGTAGTAGCAGCAGTGGTGGTGGTTGAGATAGTTTATTTATTTATTTATTTATTCAATTTTGTTAGGTAGTAGTAGTAATAGTAGTAGTAGTAGTAATAATAGTAGTAGTAGTAGTAGATTCTTAGATTTCGTCTTAAAATGTGTCTTAAATTAATGGTCTTCACTATTTTAATTGAGTTTTGTGCACCATTAGACCATTTCCTAACACTCCTAACCACGCTCTTATAACGCCTCCACAACAACACATTCCTAACCACGTTCCTAACACTCCTAACCACGCTCTTATAACGCCTCCACAACAACACGTTCCTAACCACGTTCCTAACACTCCTAACCACGCTCTTATAACGCCTCCACAACAACACGTTCCTAACCACGTTCCTAACACTCCTAACCACGCTCTTATAACGCCTCCACAACAACACGTTCCTAACCACGTTCCTAACACTCCTAACCACGCTCTTATAACGCCTCCACAACAACACGTTCCTAACACTCCTAACCACGCTCTTATAACGCCTCCACAACAACACGTTCCTAACCACGTTCCTAACACTCCTAACCACGCTCTTATAACGCCTCCACAACAACACGTTCCTAACCACGTTCCTAACACTCCTAACCACGCTCTTATAACGCCTCCACAACAACACATTCCTAACCACGTTCCTAACACTCCTAACCACGCTCTTATAACGCCTCCACAACAACACATTCCTAACCACGTTCCTAACACTCCTAACCACGCTCTTATAACGCCTCCACAACAACACATTCTTAACCACGTTCCTAACACTCCTAACCACGCTCTTATAACGCCTCCACAACAACACATTCCTAACCACGTTCCTAACACTCCTAACCACGCTCTTATAACGCCTCCACAACAACACATTCCTAACCACGTTCCTAACACTCCTAACCACGCTCTTATAACGCCTCCACAACAACACATTCTAACACTC
>NC_059256.1:13447372-13474872 GCF_017591435.1 Portunus trituberculatus | reverse complement strand
TGGACAGAATAGTGGTGAAGGATTGAGAGGACTGGTGAACTCTTGCATTAGAGAGGTGGACAGAATAGTGGTGAAGGATTGAGAGTACTGGTTAACTCTTGCATTAGAGAGGTGGACAGAATAGTGGTGAAGGATTGAGAGGACTGGTGAACTCTTGCATTAGAGAGGTGGACAGAATAGTGGTGAAGGATTGAGAGTACTGGTGAACTCTTGCATTAGAGAGGTGGACAGAATAGTGGTGAAGGATTGAGAGTACTGGTGAACTCTTGCATTAGAGAGGTGGACAGAATAGTGGTGAAGGATTGAGAGGACTGGTGAACTCTTGCATTAGAGAGGTGGACAGAATAGTGGTGAAGGATTGAGAGGACTGGTTAACTCTTGCATTAGAGAGGTGGACAGAATAGTGGTGAAGGATTGAGAGTACTGGTTAACTCTTGCATTAGAGAGGTGGACAGAATAGTGGTGAAGGATTGAGAGTACTGGTTAACTCTTGCATTAGAGAGGTGGACAGAATAGTGGTGAAGGATTGAGAGTACTGGTTAACTCTTGCATTAGAGAGGTGGACAGAATAGTGGTGAAGGATTGAGAGTACTGGTTAACTCTTGCATTAGAGAGGTGGACAGAATAGTGGTGAAGGATTGAGAGTACTGGTTAACTCTTGCATTAGAGAGGTGGACAGAATAGTGGTGAAGGATTGAGAGTACTGGTTAACTCTTGCATTAGAGAGGTGGACAGAATAGTGGTGAAGGATTGAGAGTACTGGTTAACTCTTGCATTAGAGAGGTGGACAGAATAGTGGTGAAGGATTGAGAGTACTGGTTAACTCTTGCATTAGAGGTGGACAGAATAGTGGTGAAGGATTGAGAGTACTGGTTAACTCTTGCATTAGAGAGGTGGACAGAATAGTGGTGAAGGATTGAGAGTACTGGTTAACTCTTGCATTAGAGAGGTGGACAGAATAGTGGTGAAGGATTGAGAGTACTGGTTAACTCTTGCATTAGAGAGGTGGACAGAATAGTGGTGAAGGATTGAGAGTACTGGTTAACTCTTGCATTAGAGAGGTGGACAGAATAGTGGTGAAGGATTGAGAGTACTGGTTAACTCTTGCATTAGAGAGGTGGACAGAATAGTGGTGAAGGATTGAGAGTACTGGTTAACTCTTGCATTAGAGAGGTGGACAGAATAGTGGTGAAGGATTGAGAGTACTGGTTAACTCTTGCATTAGAGAGGTGGACAGAATAGTGGTGAAGGATTGAGAGTACTGGTTAACTCTTGCATTAGAGAGGTGGACAGAATAGTGGTGAAGGATTGAGAGTACTGGTTAACTCTTGCATTAGAGAGGTGGACAGAATAGTGGTGAAGGATTGAGAGTACTGGTTAACTCTTGCATTAGAGAGGTGGACAGAATAGTGGTGAAGGATTGAGAGTACTGGTTAACTCTTGCATTAGAGAGGTGGACAGAATAGTGGTGAAGGATTGAGAGTACTGGTTAACTCTTGCATTAGAGAGGTGGACAGAATAGTGGTGAAGGATTGAGAGTACTGGTTAACTCTTGCATTAGAGAGGTGGACAGAATAGTGGTGAAGGATTGAGAGTACTGGTTAACTCTTGCATTAGAGAGGTGGACAGAATAGTGGTGAAGGATTGAGAGTACTGGTTAACTCTTGCATTAGAGAGGTGGACAGAATAGTGGTGAAGGATTGAGAGTACTGGTTAACTCTTGCATTAGAGAGGTGGACAGAATAGTGGTGAAGGATTGAGAGTACTGGTTAACTCTTGCATTAGAGAGGTGGACAGAATAGTGGTGAAGGATTGAGAGTACTGGTTAACTCTTGCATTAGAGAGGTGGACAGAATAGTGGTGAAGGATTGAGAGTACTGGTTAACTCTTGCATTAGAGAGGTGGACAGAATAGTGGTGAAGGATTGAGAGTACTGGTTAACTCTTGCATTAGAGAGGTGGACAGAATAGTGGTGAAGGATTGAGAGTACTGGTTAACTCTTGCATTAGAGAGGTGGACAGAATAGTGGTGAAGGATTGAGAGTACTGGTTAACTCTTGCATTAGAGAGGTGGACAGAATAGTGGTGAAGGATTGAGAGTACTGGTTAACTCTTGCATTAGAGAGGTGGACAGAATAGTGGTGAAGGATTGAGAGTACTGGTTAACTCTTGCATTAGAGAGGTGGACAGAATAGTGGTGAAGGATTGAGAGTACTGGTTAACTCTTGCATTAGAGAGGTGGACAGAATAGTGGTGAAGGATTGAGAGTACTGGTTAACTCTTGCATTAGAGAGGTGGACAGAATAGTGGTGAAGGATTGAGAGTACTGGTTAACTCTTGCATTAGAGAGGTGGACAGAATAGTGGTGAAGGATTGAGAGTACTGGTTAACTCTTGCATTAGAGAGGTGGACAGAATAGTGGTGAAGGATTGAGAGTACTGGTTAACTCTTGCATTAGAGAGGTGGACAGAATAGTGGTGAAGGATTGAGAGTACTGGTTAACTCTTGCATTAGAGAGGTGGACAGAATAGTGGTGAAGGATTGAGAGTACTGGTTAACTCTTGCATTAGAGAGGTGGACAGAATAGTGGTGAAGGATTGAGAGTACTGGTTAACTCTTGCATTAGAGGTGGACAGAATAGTGGTGAAGGATTGAGAGTACTGGTTAACTCTTGCATTAGAGGTGGACAGAATAGTGGTGAAGGATTGAGAGTACTGGTTAACTCTTGCATTAGAGAGGTGGACAGAATAGTGGTGAAGGATTGAGAGTACTGGTTAACTCTTGCATTAGAGAGGTGGACAGAATAGTGGTGAAGGATTGAGAGTACTGGTTAACTCTTGCATTAGAGAGGTGGACAGAATAGTGGTGAAGGATTGAGAGTACTGGTTAACTCTTGCATTAGAGAGGTGGACAGAATAGTGGTGAAGGATTGAGAGTACTGGTTAACTCTTGCATTAGAGAGGTGGACAGAATAGTGGTGAAGGATTGAGAGTACTGGTTAACTCTTGCATTAGAGAGGTGGACAGAATAGTGGTGAAGGATTGAGAGTACTGGTTAACTCTTGCATTAGAGAGGTGGACAGAATAGTGGTGAAGGATTGAGAGTACTGGTTAACTCTTGCATTAGAGAGGTGGACAGAATAGTGGTGAAGGATTGAGAGTACTGGTTAACTCTTGCATTAGAGAGGTGGACAGAATAGTGGTGAAGGATTGAGAGTACTGGTTAACTCTTGCATTAGAGAGGTGGACAGAATAGTGGTGAAGGATTGAGAGTACTGGTTAACTCTTGCATTAGAGAGGTGGACAGAATAGTGGTGAAGGATTGAGAGTACTGGTTAACTCTTGCATTAGAGAGGTGGACAGAATAGTGGTGAAGGATTGAGAGTACTGGTTAACTCTTGCATTAGAGAGGTGGACAGAATAGTGGTGAAGGATTGAGAGTACTGGTTAACTCTTGCATTAGAGAGGTGGACAGAATAGTGGTGAAGGATTGAGAGTACTGGTTAACTCTTGCATTAGAGAGGTGGACAGAATAGTGGTGAAGGATTGAGAGTACTGGTTAACTCTTGCATTAGAGAGGTGGACAGAATAGTGGTGAAGGATTGAGAGTACTGGTTAACTCTTGCATTAGAGAGGTGGACAGAATAGTGGTGAAGGATTGAGAGTACTGGTTAACTCTTGCATTAGAGAGGTGGACAGAATAGTGGTGAAGGATTGAGAGTACTGGTTAACTCTTGCATTAGAGAGGTGGACAGAATAGTGGTGAAGGATTGAGAGTACTGGTTAACTCTTGCATTAGAGAGGTGGACAGAATAGTGGTGAAGGATTGAGAGTACTGGTTAACTCTTGCATTAGAGAGGTGGACAGAATAGTGGTGAAGGATTGAGAGTACTGGTTAACTCTTGCATTAGAGAGGTGGACAGAATAGTGGTGAAGGATTGAGAGGACTGGTGAACTCTTGCATTAGAGAGGTGGACTGGTTGAGAACTGGTCTTGCATTAGAGAGGTGGACAGAATAGTGGTGAAGGATTGAGAGTACTGGTTAACTCTTGCATTAGAGAGGTGGACAGAATAGTGGTGAAGGATTGAGAGGACTGGTGAACTCTTGCATTAGAGAGGTGGACAGAATAGTGGTGAAGGATTGAGAGGACTGGTGAACTCTTGCATTAGAGAGGTGGACAGAATAGTGGTGAAGGATTGAGAGGACTGGTGAACTCTTGCATTAGAGAGGTGGACAGAATAGTGGTGAAGGATTGAGAGTACTGGTGAACTCTTGCATTAGAGAGGTGGACAGAATAGTGGTGAAGGATTGAGAGGACTGGTGAACTCTTGCATTAGAGAGGTGGACAGAATAGTGGTGAAGGATTGAGAGGACTGGTGAACTCTTGCATTAGAGAGGTGGACAGAATAGTGGTGAAGGATTGAGAGGACTGGTGAACTCTTGCGTTGGAGAGTTGGAAATTATGCCAGGAAGAAGACAGCCTTGTGCAGTGAGGCCGCAGGAGGAGGGGGGAGGGGAGGCATGCAGTCAGGAAGATCAGTAGAGCAGTCAGCATGAAAATAGCGATAAAAGATAGAGAAGAGAGGCTGAAGACAGTCACAGTCAGTCAGTCAGTCAGTCAGTCAGTGAGAGGAGGGAGTTGATGAGACGAAAAGGTTTTGATTCCACCTTATCTAGTAAAAGTGTGTGACTGGAACCCCCCCCCCCAAACATGGCAAAAGTACTCACTACAGGGACGGAGAAGAATGAAAAGAAAAGAAGGAGAATAATTACAAAAAAGATGAAGAATTGAAAGAAAAAAGAATAAAAAGAAAATGAAAGGACGACGAAGAATAAAATAAATAAAGAAAAATAAAATACAATAATAATTTCAGAAGTTGCAAATTTGTAAGAAGAATGAAAGAAGAAATGAGAGAAAACACTACAAATAAGAAGACTTAATGTAGAAAATGACTTGCGTTCTGCACTGTCATCCTTGAAGCCTAGAATTTGTAATGTTGTGAGGAAGAAGCAGCGCCATCCATCTCAATAAATCACTTCATAAAATGGCGTCTTAGTGTCATGAGTCTTGGTGGGGAGGAGGCGTGTGGGCGTACTGGAAGGAAAAGGGCGCGTCAGTAAGACTAACTGGTGGGGGGGGGGGGGAGGCGTGTGGGTGTACTAGAAGGAAAACTCAGCTTATTTCATTCAGTTAAGTTTCAAAGTTCATTTTCACTTAAACGTAGCTTAACTTAATAAACTTTTAATTAATTTCAGTTTAGCGTATTGCAATTCAATTTAATCTGAATTTAAACTTTTAAACTAAATTAAACTAAATCAATTTTCAAAGCCAACTCATTTGAACTGATCCAAATTGAACTGATCCAAATTGAACTGATCTAAATTGAACTGATCCAAATTGAACTGATCCAAATTGAACTGTGTCAAATTGAACTGATCCAAATTGTACTGATCTAAATTGAACTGATCCAAATTGTAGTGATCCAAATTGAACTGATCCAAATTGAACTGATCCAAATTGTACTGATCTAAATTGAACTGATCCAAATTGAACTGATCCAAATTGAACTGTGTCAAATTGAACTGATCCAAATTGAACTGATCCAAATTGAACTGATCCAAATTGTAGTGATCCAAATTGAACTGATCCAAATTGAACTGATCCAAATTGAACTGATCCAAATTGTACTGATCCAAATTGAACTGATCCAAATTGAACTGATCCAAATTGATCCAAATTGAACTTATCCAAATTGAACTGATCCAAATTGTACTGATCCAAATTGAACTGATCCAAATTGTACTGATCCAAATTGAACTGATCCAAATTGAACTGATCCAAATTGATCCAAATTGAACTGATCCAAATTGAACTGATCCAAATTGAACTGATCCAAATTGTACTGATCCAAATTGAACTGATCCAAATTGTACTGATCCAAATTGTACTGATCCAAATTGAACTGATCCAAATTGAACTGATCCAAATTGAACTGATCCAAATTGTACTGATCCAAATTGTACTGATCCAAATTGAACTGATCCAAATTGAACTGATCCAAATTGTACTGATCCAAATTGTACTGATCCAAATTGAACTGATCCAAATTGTACTGATCCAAATTGTACTCAACCAAATTGAACTGATCCAAATTGAACTGATCCAAATTGAACTGATCCAAATTGAACTGATCCAAATTGTACTGATCCAAATTGTACTGATCCAAATTGAACTGATCCAAATTGAACTGATCCAAATTGAACTGATCCAAATTGAACTGTGTCAAATTGAACTGATCCAAATTGAACTGATCCAAATTGTACTGATCCAAATTGAACTGATCCAAATTGTACTGATCCAAATTGAACTGATCCAAATTGAACTGATCCAAATTGAACTGATCCAAATTGTACTGATCCAAATTGAACTGATCCAAATTGAACTGATCCAAATTGAACTTATCCAAATTGAACTTATCCAAATTGTACTGATCCAAATTGAACTGATCCAAATTGTACTGATCCAAATTGAACTGATCCAAATTGTACTGATCCAAATTGTACTGATCCAAATTGTACTGATCCAAATTGTACTGATCCAAATTGAACTGATCCAAATTGTACTGATCCAAATTGAACTGATCCAAATTGAACTGATCCAAATTGAACTGATCCAAATTGTACTGATCCAAATTGAACTGATCCAAATTGAACTGATCCAAATTGTACTGATCCAAATTGTACTGATCCAAATTGTACTCAACCAAATTGAACTGATCCAAATTGAACTGATCCAAATTGAACTGATCCAAATTGAACTGATCCAAATTGTACTGATCCAAATTGTACTGATCCAAATTGTACTGATCCAAATTGTACTGATCCAAATTGAACTGATCCAAATTGTACTGATCCAAATTGAACTGATCCAAATTGAACTGATCCAAATTGTACTGATCCAAATTGAACTGATCCAAATTGAACTGATCCAAATTGTACTGATCCAAATTGTACTGATCCAAATTGTACTCAACCAAATTGAACTGATCCAAATTGAACTGATCCAAATTGAACTGATCCAAATTGAACTGATCCAAATTGAACTGATCCAAATTGAACTGATCCAAATTGTACTGATCCAAATTGAACTGATCCAAATTGTACTGATCCAAATTGAACTGATCCAAATTGAACTGAACCAAATTGAACTGATCCAAATTGAACTGATCCAAATTGAACTGATCCAAATTGAACTGATCCAAATTGAACTGATCCTAACCACACTCATAACGCCACGACAACAACACGTTCCTAACACTCCTAACCACGCTCTTATAACGCCACCACAACACGTTCCTAACACTCCTAACCACGCCCTTATAACGCCACCACAACAACACGTTCCTAACACTCCTAACCACGCTCTTATAACGCCACCACAACACGTTCCTAACACTCCTAACCACACTATTATAACGCCTCCACAACAACACGCTCCTAACACCACGTTCCTAAAACTGCTAACCACACTCTTATAACACCACCACAACAATACGTTGCTGACACTCCTAACCACGTTCCTAACACTCCTAACCACACTCTTATAACGCCACCACAACAACACGTTCCTAACACTCCTAACACCACGTTCCTAACACTACGTTCCTAACACCACGTTCCTAACACCACGTTCCTAACTTTGCCCCCTAGACAGCTCCTCGGCGCCGCAACAACACGTTCCTAACACTCCTAACCACACTCTTATAACGCCACCACAACAACACGTTCCTAACACCACGTTCCTAACACTACGTTCCTAACACCACGTTCCTAACTTTGCCCCCTAGACAGCTCCTCGGCGCCGCAACAACACGTTCCTAACACTCCTAACCACACTCTTATAACGCCACCACAACAACACGTTCCTAACACTACGTTCCTAACACCACGTTCCTAACTTTGCCCCCTAGACAGCTCCTCGGCGCCGCAACAACACGTTCCTAACACTCCTAACCACACTCTTATAACGCCACCACAACAACACGTTCCTAACACTCCTAACCACGTTCCTAACACTACGTTCCTAACACCACGTTCCTAACACCACGTTCGTAACACTACGTTCCTAACACCACGTTCCTAACACCACGTTCCTAACACCACGTTCCTAACACTACGTTCCTAACACCACGTTCCTAACTTTGCCCCCCAGACAGCTCCTCGGCGCCGCAACAACACGTTCCTAACACTCCTAACCACACTCTTATAACGCCACCACAACAACACGTTCCTAACACTCCTAACCACGTTCCTAACACCACGTTCCTAACACCACGTTCCTAACACTACGTTCCTAACACCACGTTCCTAACACCACGTTCCTAACACTACGTTCCTAACACCACGTTCCTAACACCACGTTCCTAACTTTGCCCCCTAGACAGCTCCTCGGCGCCGCAATAACACGTTCCTAACACTCCTAACACCACGTTCCTAAACTTTTGTTGTATGTAATCAAATTGACTTTACATGAATTGAGGTGAATTGAATTTCTTGATGTTTAATTCAATCTTATAATGAAAATGAATGAAAATAAAAATTGAAGAAAAAGAATAAAATAATGAAAATAAAAAGAAATGAAGCTTTTAAAAACTTGAAGAATGAAGAGAATTGGAATGATAAGAAGAACAAGAAAGAAAGCAATAAAGAAGAGAAATATTGAGAAAAATGACAAGAACAATAATGAAAGGTGAGAAAATAAAGAAAAGAAGAGAAAGACAAAGAAATGAAGAAGAATGCAAACATGAAGACAAATCAAATGTACAAAACTAAATAAAACAACAAAAAAACAAAAGAAAAAACAAAACAACAACAAACAACAAGCAAGGGAACAACAAACATGCAAACAACAACAACATTCATACCAACTCATAAACAAAACAAACGAAAAACAACAACAACAACAACAACAACAACAACAACAAGAAGAAGAAGAAGAAGAAGAAGAAGAAGAAGAAGAAGAAGAAGAAGAAGAAGAAGAAGAAAGAGAAGAAGAATTAAAAGAAGAAGAAGAAGAAGAAGAAGAAGAAGAAGAAGAAGAAGAAGAAGAAGAAGAAGAAGAAGAAGAAGAAGAAGAAGAAGAAGAAGAAGAAGAAGAAGAAGAAAAGAAGAAGAAGAAGAAGAAGAAGAAGAAGAAGAAGAAGAAGAAAGAGGAGAAGAAGAAGAAGAAGAAGAAGAAGAAGAAGAAGAAGAAGAAGAAGAAGAAAGAAGAAGAAGAAGAAGAAGAGAAAAAAAAAAGAGAAGAAGAAGAAGAAGAGGAAGAAGAAAAGAAGAAGAAGAAGAAGAAGAAGAAGAAGAAGAAGAAGAAGAAGAAGAAGACAAGACAATTTCAAACAAGATGAATAATGAAAACAAAACAATGAACAAAATGAAAGAAGAAGAAAAGAAGAAGAAGAAGAAGAAGAAGAAGAAGAAGAAGAAGAAGAAGAAGAAGAAGAAGAAGAGAAGAAGTTCAAAGAAAATGAAAAAATGAAAACAACAACAATAAAATGAAATGAAAAGATAAACAAGAAGAAGAAGAAGAAGAAGAAGAAGAAGAAGAAGAAGAAGAAGAAGAAGAAGAAGAAGAAGAAGAAGAAGAAGAAGAAGAAGAAGAAGAAGAAGAAGAAGAAGAAGAAGAAGAAGAAGAAGAAGAAGAAGAAGAAGAAGAAGAAGAAGAAGAAGAAGAAGAAGAAGAAGAAGAAGAAGAAGAAGAAGAATTCAAATCAAAACAAAATGAAAACAACAACAATGAAAAGATTATTATTAACAACAACAACAACAACAACAACAACAACAACAATGACAATTCAAAGATGCAAAAAGAAAATCAACAAAACTGAGAAGAAGAAGAAGAAGAAGAAGAAGAATAAAAACAATTAGTATGGTTTGATTGATTGATTAATTGATTGAGTTGAATGGAAGATATTTCTGGCTATTTCAATTGAGAGTTTGTTTGTTTGTTGAGCTTTATTAAGTTGATTTGAACTTAAGAAGAAGAAGAAGAAGAAGAAGAAGAAGAAGACACATTTCATTTGGTTTCATTGGATCAAGTTGAATTGACAATAATTGAGTTGAGTTGAATTGAGTTGAGTTTACAATTTGAAGTGTTTGAAATGAATCCTATTGATTGACTGACATTTTCAAACTAAACTAAATCAACTAAGTCAATTTCAATTCAATGCAATTCAACAAAATGAAAGCAAATCACAATCCACTCAACTCAATGATGCTAAACACAATAGCTGGACACTTGTTTGGTATCCTTTGAAAAAACAACAAATGCAAAACAAAATGACAACAACTGCGTGCGCCCTCAATATATGGACAAACTTTTTTATAGAAGGCTGTTTTTGTCACACTCATTCACTCCAACAAACAAACAAACAAACAAACAATGAAAACAATGAAAAACACCACCCACGCACTGTTTCTTCACAAACTCAACCATTCATTCATTCATTCAGTCACCAAAAATCTTGATCATCAAATGGACACACAGAATAGCTTATTTTCAACCTCCTCCTCCTCCTCCTCCTCCTCCTCCTCCTCCTCCTCCTCCTCCTCCTCCTCAAAGCAAAAAGTTCCTCTCTACTCGTAAATGAAGGATTGAATTGAGTTTGTTTGTTTAAATTCCTTGAGTTAACTGTAATAATATATTTAAGTTTGCTTTGGTCAAATGTAGTAGTAGTAGTAGTAGTAGTAGTAGTAGTAGTAGTAGTAGTAGTAGTAGTAGTAGTATTTTGACGTCATTGTGGTGTTGTTGTTGTTGATCAAGTTTGAATTGAATATTAGTTGTATTGAATTTTGTTTTGTAGATTTGAGTTGTTAGTTGTAATAGAGATTAAAGCTTCATTTGGTTTATTTGTCTTTTGTCATTGAGTTTTGTTTGAAATGTGTTGAATTGAGTTGAAATGAGTTTGCTAGTGTTGGTTTGAATTGTGTTGAATTGAGGTGAAGAAGAAGTGGAGTTTGAATCAGTTTGGTTTCATGTCGTCATTTCAAAATTCACTTCAAAACAACAACATTTCATCATTTCAACCCGAAAAGGAACACTTCAGATTCATGACAAGAAACAAACAAACAAACAAACATTTCAACAATGGAACAAAGGAAACAATTGCAATTATAAAACAACAACAAAAATTTATCAAGCCAAAATGAAAAGGTGAAAATATGAAGAAAATCAAAGAAAACAAGAGAAAGGCAAATACAAGGAAAGAAGAAGACTTAGAAGAACAATGATAAACAGAGGAAGTATGCAAAACACAAAACAATGCAAACAAACATCAACAAGAGAGAAAACAACAAAAAACAAACAACAATAATTCAACAAAAATTCAAAGAAACAACAAAGAAAATTCAAGAAAAATAATTAAAAAAACGAAGAGAAAGAATTGAAAAGAGAAAAGAAAGAAAGGAACAAGATGAAAAAAGGAGAAGAGGAATCAAAAGAAGAAAAAAACAAAGGCAAACGAAGAAGAAGAATGAAGAAAACGAGGAATAACTCAAAGAAGAAGAAGAAGAAGAAGAATTCAAACAACACAAAGGATTAAAAAAATGAAATCAAAACAAGAAGAAGAAGAAGAAGAAGAAGAAGAAGAAGAAGAAGAAGAAGAAGAAGAAGAAAAGAAGAAGAAGAAGAAGAATAGAAGAAGAAAAGTAGAAGAAAAGTAGAAGAAAACTTACAACAAAAAAAGAATTGATTGCAAAATAAATGTTAGAAGAAGAAGAAGAAGAAGAAGAAGAAGAAGAAGAAGAAGAAGAAGAAGAAGAGTGTTCCAGATGAGGTGAATTACAACATTGAACACAAAAAACCAAGAAATATTGACAAAAACAACAATTGCAATCAAATTTAGAATGATAAAATGAAAAGAAAATTGCAAAGAATACTAATGAATTGAAGATGAATGACAACAATTCAAATTGAAAGAAAAACAATGAAAAGAAGAAAAAAGTCAATCCAGTGAAATGAAGAAATGATAAATCCAACACAAGAATAATAAAAAAAATGTTTTCCCAAACTTAGTGAATGAATGGAGAACAAACAAGTCAACAACATAAGAAGCAGCACATCAAACCAAGGAAACAATTCAAACAACAACAACAACATACAAAACATACAAAACATACATACAACAAAACAAATACTACTACAATTCAAACAAAAAACAAACAAACAAACAAACAAACAATTCAACACAACAACAATTCTAAACAACACACAAACAAGGAAACAAACAAAACATTGACAAGAAAAACCATTGAAGAAAATCAACAATTGAAAGAAGAAGAAGAAGAAGAAGAAGAAGAAGAAGAAGAAGCAAACAAGGATGATAAAGGAGAAAAGAAGGATTTGAACAACAACAACAACAACAACAACAACAACAACAACAACAACAACAAGAATGAAAAGGAGAACATTTTGAACCAATAACAATTACAGGAAGAACAATTACACGAACAAAACAATCTCAACTCTAAAAACAACAACAACAACAACAACAAACAAAATGACAACAATCAAAAAAGAAGACGAAGAAAAACAAATGATGAATGATGACAAGGCTATAAAGAAGAAATGAAACAATGCAAACAAATGAAGAGAAGAAAAAATGAAAGAAGAGGAAGAATGAACAAAGTAAGAATACTGTAGGTTCAATGAATGCTATCCTGTGGAAGCCTCGGGGGGGATACATACATAGCGCTTCCGTCACTCAATTCTTATGCACACCACATTCCATCTTCACCTTCAATCTTACACTCACTCTCATTCCTCAACCTCTTTCCTCACTCACTAACTAACTAACTAACTAACTAACGTCTGTCTGTCTCCCTTGGCCTTCCTCTACCTGCCCTGCCACCACCACCCAAACACCCACCCACCCAGCCAGCCACTTCCTTCTTGCGAGCCTCACATATAGAATAATTGAAAGAAACCTAATGAACCCTTATGGAACGTTCCGGTGATTCCACTATTTTCCAATATTCCACGACGGGTCAAAATGGTCAACCTAGAAATTGTCAGAAGACTGTTTCAATACTAATAATGATTTTCTCTTTGTTATTCTGAATACAATGATGTTCTTTGTAGCTCCATGTCACCTCGCAAAGTTTAGTAGTGCCTTGTCAAGGATTCCTCCTCCGCCCGCTGTGTGATCCGTCTTCCAGAAACACCTCGGTGAGCGATCACACACACACACACACACACACCGCATAGTGTAGTGGTTAGCACGCTCGACTCACACTCGAGAGGGTCCGGGTTCGAATCCCGGAGGCGGCGAGGCAAATGGGCGCGGCTCTTAATGTGTAGCCCCTGTTCACCTAGCAGTAAATAGGTACGGGATGTAACTGGAGGAGTTGTGGCCTCGCTTTCCCGGTGTGTGTTGTGTTATGTGGTCTCAGTCCTACCCGAAGATCGGTCTATGAGCTCTGAGCTCGCTCCGTAATGGGGAAGACTGGCTGGGTGACCAGCAGATGACCGAGGTGAATTACACACACACACACACACACACTCTCTCTCTCTCTCTCTCTCTCTCTCTCTCTCATCTTGGAAGAGAAATTGTACACTTCCAATGAGAGAGAGAGAGAGAGAGAGAGAGAGAGAGAGTATTCTTTCACCTGTTTTCATATCAAGTTTCAAGCAAATAACATGTAGGTATCATCTCTCTCTCTCTCTCTCTCTCTCTCTCTCACACACACACACACACACACACACACACACGCCCCCTTGATCGTGTTCCCAGAACACGAGAGGCGTGGCACCACGCCTGCGTCTCCGTGAGCCACTCTGGGTTCTGAATGCGATGTTTGGAGTGTGTTGTCCATCACCACTCACTATCTCTGTCTTCTCTCTGTTCTGAGAAAACAGGTGGATCCTCTCAATCATTTTCCGAGTCTTCACTACTGCTGTGTTCGCTTTCTTCAGTTTGTTCCTCATAATGAGTGTCACTGTAGTGAGGCTCAGAAGCAGTGCTGAATCAAAATGATCCGTCTTGTTCCATAGTGAGTTATGAACGGAGACACGTCCCTTCGCTCTTATCAGGGTGCTTTCGACACGGCGGGTCGCTGGGGTTGCCAAGTGTCGCCCTCAGAATGGGAGAATAGCTTCGTTAGCCCTAAATATAGAGAGGTGGTGGCAACACTACGGGTGGAAAAAGAAGCCAGATAGATACTTCCACTCGCCATCTGACTCGAGAAACCGCGCGTGGAGCTCAAACATGAGGCGCCCAAATTGTTGATTACGGGAACGATCGCCGTCGCTACGGACGCTCTGATGCAATCGTTCCTAGACGATCGCCGGAACATAAGGGTTAAGGAACAATAACAACATTTAAACATTAACAAGAATTACAATCAAAATAACGACAACAACAAAAAATAACAGGAAGAACAATTCAAAGGTGAACAATTCATACAAAACAACAAGACGAAGAACAATTCAAGAAAATAAAGAATTAAAAACAGAAGCATTAAAACAAAAAGAAAGAAAGAAAAGGAGAAAAATCGAAACAAGACAAAGTATGAAAAATTAGGAATTAAAAGAAAAACAACAAAAAGAATTAGAAAAAGAATCAAAACAGGATCAAAATTAAAAAAGAAGAAAAAGAAGAAAAAGAAGAAGTTTTAAAAGAAGAAAGCGGTTTGAAATAAAAAGAAGAATGAAAAGAAATAATTACAAGAACAAGAGGAAATAAAAGAAAGAAAACGAGAACTAAAAGAAGAAGCACATGAAGAAGAATGAAAAGAAACAAGAACAACTGCAAATAACAACAAAACAACAACATTTCAAACAAGAACAATTCAAAGAAGAACATTGAAAAAAAAAACAAGGAAGGAAAGAATAACAAGAAATCAAACAAAAAAACGCAACAAAAAAAGAAGGAAAAAATAAAAAGAAAGAATTAGAGAAGAAGAATTGAAATGAAAAGAAGAAGATGAAGAAAACAAAAGTTTTGTTTCATGAAATCAAAATGAACTAAAATCTTTGAAATAAAACTGAACAAAATTAAACTAAATATGAATACATTAAATTAAACTGAATTAAACTGAATTAAACTGAATTAAACTGAACTTATTGAAACAACAGTAAGGTGTTTTAAAGAAAATCAAATTGAATTAAGCTAAATTGAATTAGTTATTATTGAAAGGAGGTAAATTTCACTCATTTACAAACACTAAACTAAAATTCATATTTGTTAAAAGAAATTCAGTTTATTGATGACGTGAAAGAAATTAATTAAAAAAATGAAAGGAAATGAAATGAATCATACAAAAATAAACATGACGAGTGTCATTTATTTTAGTGAATATTTAATGATTGAATTATAATTGAAATGGTTTGAAGTTTGTTTGTTTGTTTGTTTGAATGAAGTTTAGTTTAGGTGGTTCTAATTCAACAACACGTTCCTAACACTACGTTCCTAACACCACGTTCCTAACACTACGTTCCTAACACCACGTTTAACTTTGAGACATCCTCGGCGCCGCAACAACACGTTAAATTAACCAACTCTTATAACGCCACCACAACAACACGTTCCTAACATCCTAACCACGTTCCTAACACTACGTTCCTAACACCACGTTCCTAACTTTGAGACATGCAACAACACGTTCCTAACACTCCTAACCACATTTATAACGCCACCACAACAACACGTTCCTAACACTCCTAACACCACGTTCTAACACTACGTTTAACACCACGTTCTAACACTACGTTCCTAACACCACGTTCCTAACACTACGTTCCTAACACCACGTTCCTAACACTACGTTCCTAACACCACGTTCCTAACTTTGCCCCCCAGACAGCTCCTCGGCGCCGCAACAACACGTTCCTAACACTCCTAACCACACTCTTATAACGCCACCACAACAACACGTTCCTAACACTCCTAACCACGTTCCTAACACTACGTTCCTAACACCACGTTCGTAACACTACGTTCCTAACACCACGTTCCTAACACCACGTTCCTAACACCACGTTCCTAACACCACGTTCCTAACTTTGCCCCCTAGACAGCTCCTCGGCGCCGCAATAACACGTTCTTAACACTCCTAACACCACGTTCCTAAACTTTAGTTGTATGTAATCAAATTGACTTTACATGAATTGAGGTGAATTGAATTTCTTGATGTTTAATTCAATCTTATAATGAAAATGAATGAAAATAAAAATTGAAGAAAAAGAATAAAATAATGAAAATAAAAAGAAATGAAGCTTTTAAAAACTTGAAGAATGAAGAGAATTGGAATGATAAGAAGAACAAGAAAGAAAGCAATAAAGAAGAGAAATATTGAGAAAAATGACAAGAACAATAATGAAAGGTGAGAAAATAAAGAAAAGAAGAGAAAGAGAAAGAAATGAAGAAGAATGCAAACATGAAGACAAATCAAATGTACAAAACTAAATAAAACAACAAAAAAAACAAAAGAAAAAACAAAACAACAACAAACAACAAGCAAGGGAACAACAAACATGCAAACAACAAATTCATACCAACTCATAAAAAAAAAAAAAAACAAGAAGAAGAAGAAGAAGAAGAAGAAGAAGAAGAAGAAGAAGAAGAAGAAGAAGAAGAAGAAAGAAGAAGAAGAAGAAGAAGAAGAAGAAGAAGAAGAAGAAGAAGAAGAAGAAGAAGAAGAAGAAGAAGAAGAAGAAGAAGAAGAAGAAGAAGAAGAAGAAGAAGAAGAAGAAGAAGAAGAAGAAGAAGAAGAAGAAGAAGAAGAAGAAGAAGAAGAAGAAGAAGAAGAAGAAGAAAGAAGAAGAAGAAAAAAGAAGGAATAGAGGAATAAAAAGAAGAAAACAAGAACAAAGAAAAGAATGACAAGAAAGAAAGGAGGAAGAATGAAAAGAACACAAAGAAAGAAAAAGAAGGAAGAATTTCAAACAGAAGAAAGAAAAGAAGAAGAAGAATAAATGAGAATAAAAAGAAAATAAAAGAAAAGAAAGAAAAAGAAAAGAGGAAGAAGAAGAAGAAGAAGAAGAAGAAGAAGAAGAAGAAGAAGAAGAAGACAATTTCAAACAAGATGAACAATGAAAACAAAACAATGAACAAAATGAAAGAAGAAGACAAGAAGAAGAAGAAGAAGAAGAAGAAGAAGAAGAAGAAGAAGAAGAAGAAGAAGAAGAAGAAGAAGAAGAAAGAAAAAGAAAATGAAAACAAGAAACAAAAAATGAATGAAAATGAAAATTAGAAAAAAAAAGAAAGAAGAAGAAGAAGAAGAAGAAGAAGAAGAAGAAGAAGAAGAAGAAGAAGAAGAAGAAGAAGAAGAAGAAGAAGAAGAAGAAGAAGAAGAAGAAGAAGAAGAAGAAGAAGAAGAAGAAGAAGAAGAAGAAGAAGAAGAAGAAGAAGAAGAAGAAGAAGAAGAAGAAGAAGAAGAAGAATTCAAATCAAAACAAAATGAAAACAACAACAATGAAAAGATTATTATTAACAACAACAAGAAGAAGAAGAACAACAACAACAACAACAACAACAATGACAATTCAAAGATGCAAAAGAAAATCAACAAAACTGAGAAGAAGAAGAAGAAGAAGAAGAAGAAGAATAAAAACAATTAGTATGGTTTGATTGATTGATTAATTGATTGAGTTGAATGGAAGATATTTCTGGCTATTTCAATTGAGAGTTTGTTTGTTTGTTGAGCTTTATTAAGTTGATTTGAACTTAAGAAGAAGAAGAAGAAGAAGAAGAAGAAGAAGACACATTTCATTTGGTTTCATTGGATCAAGTTGAATTGACAATAATTGAGTTGAGTTGAATTGAGTTGAGTTTACAATTTGAAGTGTTTGAAATGAATCCTATTGATTGACTGACATTTTCAAACTAAACTAAATCAACTAAGTCAATTTCAATTCAATGCAATTCAACAAAATGAAAGCAAATCACAATCCACTCAACTCAATGATACTAAACACAATAGCTGGACACTTGTTTGGTATCCTTTGAAAAAACAACAAATGCAAAAACAAAAATGACAACAACTGCGTGTGCCCTCAATATATGGACAAACTTTTTATAGAAGGCTGTTTTGTCACACTCATTCACTCCAACAAACAAACAAACAAACAAACAATGAAAACAATGAAAAACACCACCCACGCACTGTTTCTTCACAAACTCAACCATTCATTCATTCATTCAGTCACCAAAAAATCTTGATCATCAAATGGACACACAGAATAGCTTATTTTCAACCTCCTCCTCCTCCTCCTCCTCCTCCTCCTCCTCCTCCTCAAAGCAAAAAGTTCCTCTCTACTCGTAAATGAAGGATTGAATTGAGTTTGTTTGTTTAAATTCCTTGAGTTAACTGTAATAATATATTTAAGTTTGCTTTGGTCAAATGTAGTAGTAGTAGTAGTAGTAGTAGTAGTAGTAGTAGTAGTAGTATTTTCACGTCATTGTGGTGTTGTTGTTGTTGATCAAGTTTGAATTGAATATTAGTTGTATTGAATTTTGTTTTGTAGATTTGAGTTGTTAGTTGTAATAGAGATTAAAGCTTCATTTGGTTTATTTGTCTTTTGTCATTGAGTTTTGTTTGAAATGTGTTGAATTGAGTTGAAATGAGTTTGCTAGTGTTGGTTTGAATTGTGTTGAATTGAGGTGAAGAAGAAGTGGAGTTTGAATCAGTTTGGTTTCATGTCGTCATTTCAAAATTCACTTCAAAACAACAACATTTCATCATTTCAACCCGAAAAAGGAACACTTCAGATTCATGACAAGAAACAAACAAACAAACAAACATTTCAACAATGGAACAAAGGAAACAATTGCAATTATAAAAACAACAACAAAAATTTATCAAGCCAAAAATGAAAAGGTGAAAATATGAAGAAAAATCAAAGAAAACAAGAGAAAGGCAAATACAAGGAAAGAAGAAGACTTAGAAGAACAATGATAAACAGAGGAAGTATGCAAAACACAAAAACAATGCAAACAAACATCAACAAGAGAGAAAACAACAAAAAACAAAACAAACAACAATTCAACAACAATTCAAAGAAACAACAAAGAAAATTCAAGAAAAATAATTAAAAAAACGAAGAGAAAGAATTGAAAAGAGAAAAGAAAGAAAGGAACAAGATGAAAAAGGAGAAGAAGAATCAAAAGAAGAAACAAACAAAGGCAAACGAAGAAGAAGAATGAAGAAAACGAGGAATAACTCAAAGAAGAAGAAGAAGAAGAAGAATTCAAACAACACAAAGGATTAAAAAATGAAATCAAAACAAGAAGAAGAAGAAGAAGAAGAAGAAGAAGAAGAAAAGTAGAAAAAAACTTACAAGAAAAAAAAGAATTGATTGAAAATAAATGTTAAAAGAAGAAGAAGAAGAAGAAGAAGAAGAAGAAGAAGAAGAAGAAGAAGAAGAGTGTTCCAGATGAGGTGAATTACAACATTGAACACAAAACCAAGAAATATTGACAAAACAACAATTGCAATCAAATTTAGAATGATAAAATGAAAAGAAAATTGCAAAGAATACTAATGAATTGAAGATGAATGACAACAATTCAAATTGAAAGAAAAACAATGAAAAGAAGAAAAAAGTCAATCCAGTGAAATGAAGAAATGATAAATCCAACACAAGAATAATAAAAAAATGTTTTCCCAAACTTAGTGAATGAATGGAGAACAAACAAGTCAACAACATAAGAAGCAGCACATCAAACCAAGGAAACAATTCAAACAACAACAACAACAACAACAACAACATACAAAACATACATACAACAAAACAAATACAAATACTACTACAATTCAAACAAGGAAAACAAACAAACAAACAAACAAATAATTCAACACAACAACAATTCTAAACAACACACAAACAAGGAAACAAACAAAACATTGACAAGAAAAACCATTGTAGAAAATCAACAATTGAAAGAAGAAGAAGAAGAAGAAGAAGAAGAAGAAGAAGCAAACAAGGATGATAAAGGAGAAAAGAAGGATTTGAACAACAACAACAACAACAACAACAACAACAACAACAACAAGAATGAAAAGGAGAACATTTTGAACCAATAACAATTACAGGAAGAACAATTACACGAACAAAACAATCTCAACTCTAAAAACAACAACAACAACAACAAACAAAATGACAACAATCAAAAAAGAAGACGAAGAAAAACAAATGATGAATGATGACAAGGCTATAAAGAAGAAATGAAACAATGCAAACAAATGAAGAGAAGAAAAAATGAAAGAAGAGGAAGAATGAACAAAGTAAGAATACTGTAGGTTCAATGAATGCTATCCTGTGGAAGCCTCGGGGGGGATACATACATAGCGCTCACACTCAATTCTTATGCACACCACATTCCATCTTCACCTTCAATCTTACACTCACTCTCATTCCTCAACCACACTTCCCTCACTCACTAACTCACTAACTAACTAACTAACTAACTAACTAACTAACTAACTAACTAACTAACTCACTAACTAACTAACTAACTAACTAACTAACTAACTAACTAACTAACTAACTCACGTCTGTCTGTCTCGCCTTGGCCTTCCTCTACCTGCCCTGCCACCATTCATGAACACGTTGCATGCACCCTTGCTATTTCTCTAAGAAGGATTTCAACAACATTTCAAAACAACATCAACAACAACAATTACAAGAAGGAGAACAACAAGAATTACAAAAAAGATGAAAAAAGAAGAAAAATGAAAAGAACAAGAAGAATTAAGAGAAGGAGAAATGTTGTAAGAAATAAGAATGAAAGGAAGAAAAAGAAAAAGACAAGAATGAAAAGAAGAAGAGGAAGAAGAAAAGAGTAAAATAATGAAAATGAGAATAAAATGAAAAAAGACAAATTGTATTAAGCGGAAGGGTTGCAAAGGCAGCCTGCTCGCTACACTCCCTCACTAAGAAGAAGAAGAAGAAGAAGAAGAAGAAGAAGAAGAAGAAGATGGCGTCTCGTAACAAGGAAAGGAATCAATGAACATTCCTTACGTGTTTGTCCATGCATGGTGAATTCCAGCATGGAGTGAACACGTTGGTCATTACTTTGGTCCTTAAGGCATAAACGATCATGATGGGTGACAGGAAGGATGAGTGATGAGCAGAGAGGTTACTTACTTTCCTCTTGGTCTACACTCTCTCCTCTTTGAAATACAATATACTGTACATTCCTATCACAATGCTATACACAACTTGTACACATCACTCTTTTCTGCTGGTGTAGATAAGGCCAATATTGCACAAAACATTACCCACTACACATCTACAACTGTCTACAAAATATACAATTTTATACACCCAATCTACAAATGATCACTACACCACTGATCATTTGTGGCCAACCTTCACAACTTCATTGCTACGTCTCCAACAACCACCCTCTTCTTCCTCCTCCTCCTCCTCCTCCTCCTTCTCCTCAGCAGCAGCAGCATATTCATGTTGATCATTTCAGTTTTTGTGCAGTTAATAACAAGTCCCATCCTCCTTCGCTCTTCTCTCTCACTAACCACTCACTGACACACTCACTCTCTGCATCTCTCTCTGCTCCAACACACAAAAAACACAAATAATAATAAAACAATAAATAATAATAAAAACAATAATAAAAAAATAAATAATAAAAAAAAAAATAATAATAATAACAAATAATATAAACACAATAATAACAAAACACAATAATAATAAAAAATAAATAATAATAAAAAAATAAATAATAATAAAAAAAAAAAAAAAAATAATAAAACAAAAATAAAATAAAATAAAAAATAATAAAAAAAAAATAAAAACAACAATAATATAAAACATAATAATAAAAAACAAATAAATAAACAAACAAATAAATAAAAACAATAAATAAAAACAATAATAATAATAAAAACAATAATAAAAATAATAAATAATATAAAAACAATAAATAAAAAAAAAAATAATAATATAATAATAAATAAATAATATAATAAAAATAATATAAAAAATAATAAATAAATAAAAATAATAATAATATAAAAAAATAATAAAATAATAATAATAATAAACACAATATAAATAAATAATATAAAAATAATAATAATAAAAATAATAATAAATAATATAATAAATAATATAAAATAATAATAATATAAATATAATAAAATAAAAAATAATAATATAAAATAATAATAATAAAAATAAATAATATAAAATAATAATATAAACAATAATAATATAAATAATAATAAAAATAAATATAAATAAATAATATAAATATAAATAATAATATATAATAATAAATAATATAAAATAACAATAAATAAATAAAATAATAATAATAAAAACACAATAATATAAAATACAATAATAATATAAAACAAATAATAATAAAATAATAAATAATAATATAACACAACAATAATACAAACACAACAACAATACAAACACAACAATAATAAAACACAACAACAATACAAACACAACAATACAAACACAACAACAATACAAAACAACAACAATACAAACACAACAACAATACAAACACAACAACAATACAAAACAAACTAAACAACCAACATTTAAACAAAACAACAAAAACACATCAAAACAACAACAAAATAAAGAGAATTCAATATGAATGAAGAGGAAGAATGAAATCAAACAACTAAACAATAAGAAAAGTTTCAATCACAACAATTTCAAGAAACAATGAAGGAACAATAAGAAGACTTCAACATTAACAACAATTATAATGAAAAGAAGGACAACAATATCACAAACATCAACAATTAACAACAATTCAAACATCAACTATTAATACAACAACAATTTATATTTTTTAAAGAGAATTAAAAAGAATATAAAAAATAATAAAAACGAAGAAAATGATAAAAAGAAGATGAAAGAGAAAAATTAAGAGAAGAAAACATTGAAAGAAGAAGAAGAAGAAGAAGAAGAAGAAGAAGAAGAAGAAGAAGAAGAAGAAGAAGAAGAAGAATTTAGTGTAAAATAAGTTTGAAAAGAAGAGGAAGGTTTGAAATGAAAACAAGATTTCAAACAAGAAACAAACTAAGAAATAAAGATGAAAACAAGACAAAGAATTGAAAGAAAAAGAAATGAAAAGAACGAAAACTGAAAAAAAAGAATCAAAACAAGAAGACGTAATAAAACAAAAACAAAAACAACAACAATTAAAAATAACAACAAAACAACAACAACAAAAAAAAAGGAAGAAGAGAAAAAAAACTAAAAATAAAATAAAGAAAATGAAAAAAAAGATTAATTAGAAAAGACGAATTGAAATCAAATGAAGAAATCTTAAAATTGGAACAACAACAATTAAAACAAAATGAAAAATGCAAAAGAAAAATTAGAAAAAGAAGCAGAAGAAATAGAAAAAGGAGAAGTAACAAGACAATAAACAAGAATTACAGAACAACTCCAATAAATGAACAACAACAAGAAGAACAAGAAGAAGAAGTATTAGAATTACAAGAAGAAGAATTAAAAGAGAATTAGAGAAGAATTGGACTAAATGAAGAAGAAGAAGAAGAAGAAGAATTAGAATTACAAGAAGAAGAATTAGAAGAGAATTAGAGAAGAATTGGACTAAATGAAGTAGAAGAAGAAGAAGAATTAGAATTAGAAGAAGAAGAATTAAAAGAGAATTAGAGAAAAACTCGACTAAATGAAGAAGAAGAAGAAGAATTAGAATTAGAAGAAGAAGAATTAATAGAGAATTAGAGAAGAATTAGACTAAATGAAGAAGAAGAAGAAGAAGAATTAGAATTAGAAGAAGAAGAAGAATTAGAAGCAGGAGATGAAGAAAAGAAAAGTTTTGTTTCATGAAATCAAAATGAACTCAAATCTTTGAAATAAAACTGAACAAAATTAAACTAAATATGAATACATTAAATTAAACTGAATTAAACTGAATTAAACTGAACTCATTGAAACAACAGTAAGGTGTTTTAAAGAAAATCAAATTGAATTAAGCTAAATTGAATTAGTTATTATTGAAAGGAGGTAAATTTCACTCATTTACAAACACTAAACTAAAATTCATATTTGTTAAAAGAAATTCAGTTTATTGATGACGTGAAAGAAATTAATTAAAAAAAATGAAAGGAAATGAAATGAATCGTACAAAAATAAACATGACGAGTGTCATTTATTTTAGTGAATATTTAATGATTGAATTATAATTGAAATGGTTTGAAGTTTGTTTGTTTGTTTGTTTGAATGAAGTTTAGTTTAGGTGGTTCTAATTCAACAACACGTTCCTAACACTACGTTCCTAACACCACGTTCCTAACTTTGCCCCCCAGACAGCTCCTCGGCGCCGCAACAACACGTTCCTAACACTCCTAACCACACTCTTATAACGCCACCACAACAACACGTTCCTAACACTCCTAACCACGTTCCTAACACTACATTCCTAACACCACGTTCCTAACACCACGTTCCTAACACTACGTTCCTAACACCACGTTCGTAACACTACGTTCCTAACACCACGTTCCTAACAACACGTTCCTAACACCACGTTCCTAACACTACGTTCCTAACACCACGTTCCTAACTTTGCCCCCTAGACAGCTCCTCGGCGCCGCAATAACACGTTCCTAACACTCCTAACACCACGTTCCTAAAGTTTTGTTGTATGTAATCAAATTGACTTTACATGAATTGAGGTGAATTGAATTTCTTGATGTTTAATTCAATCTTATAATGAAAATGAATGAAAATAAAAATTGAAGAAAAAGAATAAAATAATGAAAATAAAAAGAAATGAAGCTTTTAAAAACTTGAAGAATGAAGAGAATTGGAATGATAAGAAGAACAAGAAAGAAAGCAATAAAGAAGAGAAATATTGAGAAAAATGACAAGAACAATAATGAAAGGTGAGAAAATAAAGAAAAGAAGAGAAAGACAAAGAAATGAAGAAGAATGCAAACATGAAGACCAATCAAATGTACAAAACTAAATAAAACAACAAAAAGAAGAAAAGAAGAACAAAACAAAACAACAAACAACAAGCAAGGAACAACAAACATGCAAAAACAACAACAACCAACTCAAAAAAACAAACATAAACAAAAGAAGAAGAAGAAGAAGAAGAAGAAGAAGAAGAAGAAGAAGAAGAAGAAGAAGAAGAAGAAGAAGAAGAAGAAGAAGAAGAAGAAGAAGAAGAAGAAGAAGAAGAAGAAGAAGAAGAAGAAGAAGAAGAAGAAGAAGAAGAAGAAGAAGAAGAAGAAGAAGAAGAAGAAGAAGAAGAAGAAGAAGAAGAAGAAGAAGAAGAAGAAGAAGAAAAGAAGAAAAGATTAAGAAGAAGAAGAAGAAGAAGAAGAAGAAGAAGAAGAAGAAGAAGATAAGAAAAAAAAAAAAAATGAAAGAAGGAAGAATTGAAAGAAGAAAAGAAAGAAAAGAAGAAAAAAAAAGGAATAGAGGAATAAAAGAAGAAAACAAGAACAAACAAACGAATGACAAAAAAAAGGAGGAGGAAGAATGAAAAAGAACACAAAGAAAGAAAAAGAAGGAAGAATTTCAAACAGAAGAAAGAAAAGAAGAAGAATTGGAATAAATGAGAATAAAAATGAAAATAAAAGAATTAGAAAAAGAAAAACTGGAGGAAGAAGAAGAAGAAGAAGAAGAAGAAGAAGAAGAAGAAGAAGAAGAAGAAGAAGACAATGACAATTTCAAACAAGATGAACAATGAAAACAAAACAATGAACAAAATGAAAGAAGAACAAGAAGAAGAAGAAGAAGAAGAAGAAGAAGAAGAAGAAGAAGAAGAAGAAGAAGAAGAAGAAGAGTTCAAAGAAAATGGAAAAAGTGAAAAACAACAACAATACCAAATGACCAATGAAAAGATAAACAAGAAGAAGAAGAAGAAGAAGAAGAAGAAGAAGAAGAATTCAAATCAAAACAAAATGAAAACAACAACAATGAAAAGATTATTATTAACAACAACAAGAAGAAGAAGAAGAACAACAACAACAACAACAACAATGACAATTCAAAGATGCAAAAAGAAAATCAACAAAACTGAGAAGAAGAAGAAGAAGAAGAAGAAGAATAAAAACAATTAGTATGGTTTGATTGATTGATTAATTGATTGAGTTGAATGGAAGGTATTTCTGGCTATTTCAATTGAGAGTTTGTTTGTTTGTTGAGCTTTATTAAGTTGATTTGAACTTAAGAAGAAGAAGAAGAAGAAGAAGAAGAAGAAGACACATTTCATTTGGTTTCATTGGATCAAGTTGAATTGACAATAATTGAGTTGAGTTGAATTGAGTTGAGTTTACAATTTGAAGTGTTTGAAATGAATCCTATTGATTGACTGACATTTTCAAACTAAACTAAATCAACTAAGTCAATTTCAATTCAATGCAATTCAACAAAATGAAAGCAAATCACAATCCACTCAACTCAATGATGCTAAACACAATAGCTGGACACTTGTTTGGTATCCTTTGAAAAAACAACAAATGCAAAAACAAAAATGACAACAACTGCGTGCGCCCTCAATATATGGACAAACTTTTTTATAGAAGGCTGTTTTTGTCACACTCATTCACTCCAACAAACAAACAAACAAACAAACAATGAAAACAATGAAAAACACCACCCACGCACTGTTTCTTCACAAACTCAACCATTCATTCATTCATTCAGTCACCAAAAAATCTTGATCATCAAATGGACACACAGAATAGCTTATTTTCAACCTCCTCCTCCTCCTCCTCCTCCTCCTCCTCCTCCTCCTCCTCCTCCTCCAAGCAAAAAGTTCGAGTTTTATCTCTACTCGTAAATGAAGGATTGAATTGAGTTTGTTTGTTTAAATTCCTTGAGTTAACTGTAATAATATATTTAAGTTTGCTTTGGTCAAATGTAGTAGTAGTAGTAGTAGTAGTAGTAGTAGTAGTAGTAGTAGTAGTATTTTCACGTCATTGTGGTGTTGTTGTTGTTGATCAAGTTTGAATTGAATATTAGTTGTATTGAATTTTGTTTTGTAGATTTGAGTTGTTAGTTGTAATAGAGATTAAAGCTTCATTTGGTTTATTTGTCTTTTGTCATTGAGTTTTGTTTGAAATGTGTTGAATTGAGTTGAAATGAGTTTGCTAGTGTTGGTTTGAATTGTGTTGAATTGAGGTGAAGAAGAAGTGGAGTTTGAATCAGTTTGGTTTCATGTCGTCATTTCAAAATTCACTTCAAAACAACAACATTTCATGATTTCAACCCGAAAAAGGAACACTTCAGATTCATGACAAGAAACAAACAAACAAACAAACATTTCAACAATGGAACAAAGGAAACAATTGCAATTATAAAAACAACAACAAAAATTTATCAAGCCAAAAATGAAAAGGTGAAAATATGAAGAAAAATCAAAGAAAACAAGAGAAAGGCAAATACAAGGAAAGAAGAAGACTTAGAAGAAGAACAATGATAAACAGAGGAAGTATGCAAAACACAAAAACAATGCAAACAAACATCAACAAGAG
>NC_059256.1:13437372-13442372 GCF_017591435.1 Portunus trituberculatus | reverse complement strand
GAAGAAGAAGAAGAAGAAGAAGAAGAAGAAGAAGAAGAAGAAGAAGAAGAAGAAGAAGAAGAAGAAGAAGAAGAAGAAGAAGAAGAAGAAGAAGATAAGAAACAAACAAATGAAAGAAGAGGAAGAATTGAAAGAAGAAAAGAAAGAAAAGAAGCAAAAAAAAAAGGATAAGAGGAATAAAAAGAAGAAAAACAAGAACAAACAAACGAATGACAAAAAAAAAGGAGGAAGAATGAAAAAGAACACAAAGAAAGAAAAAGAAGGAAGAATTTCAAACAGAAGAAAGAAAAGAAGAAGAATTGGAATAAATGAGAATAAAAATGAAAATAAAAGAATTAGAAAAAGAAAAATTGGAGGAAGAAGAAGAAGAAGAAGAAGAAGAAGAAGAAGAAGAAGAAGAAGAAGAAGAAGAAGAAGACAATGACAATTTCAAACAAGATGAACAATGAAAACAAAACAATGAACAAAATGAAAGAAGAAGAAGAAGAAGAAGAAGAAGAAGAAGAAGAAGAAGAAGAAGAAGAAGAAGAAGAAGAAGAAGAGTTCGTTCAAAGAAAATGGAAAAAGTGAAAAACAACAACAATACCAAATGACCAATGAAAAGATAAACAAGAAGAAGAAGAAGAAGAAGAAGAAGAAGAAGAAGAAGAAGAATTCAAATCAAAACAAAATGAAAACAACAACAATGAAAAGATTATTATTAACAACAACAAGAAGAAGAAGAACAACAACAACAACAACAACAATGACAATTCAAAGATGCAAAAAGAAAATCAACAAAACTGAGAAGAAGAAGAAGAAGAAGAAGAAGAAGAATAAAAACAATTAGTATGGTTTGATTGATTGATTAATTGATTGAGTTGAATGGAAGATATTTCTGGCTATTTCAATTGAGAGTTTGTTTGTTTGTTGAGCTTTATTGTTGATTTGAACTTAAGAAGAAGAAGAAGAAGAAGAAGAAGAAGAAGACACATTTCATTTGGTTTCATTGGATCAAGTTGAATTGACAATAATTGAGTTGAGTTGAATTGAGTTGAGTTTACAATTTGAAGTGTTTGAAATGAATCCTATTGATTGACTGACATTTTCAAACTAAACTAAATCAACTAAGTCAATTTCAATTCAATGCAATTCAACAAAATGAAAGCAAATCACAATCCACTCAACTCAATGATAGTAAACACAATAGCTGGACACTTGTTTGGTATCCTTTGAAAAAACAACAAATGCAAAACAAAATGACAACAACTGCGTGCGCCCTCAATATATGGACAAACTTTTTATAGAAGGCTGTTTTGTCACACTCATTCACTCCAACAAACAAACAAACAAACAAACAATGAAAACAATGAAAAACACCACCCACGCACTGTTTCTTCACAAACTCAACCATTCATTCATTCATTCAGTCACCAAAAAATCTTGATCATCAAATGGACACACAGAATAGCTTATTTTCAACCTCCTCCTCCTCCTCCTCCTCCTCCTCCTCCTCCTCCTCCTCCTCCTCAAAGCAAAAAGTTCCTCTCTACTCGTAAATGAAGGATTGAATTGAGTTTGTTTGTTTAAATTCCTTGAGTTAACTGTAATAATATATTTAAGTTTGCTTTGGTCAAATGTAGTAGTAGTAGTAGTAGTAGTAGTAGTAGTAGTAGTAGTAGTATTTTGACGTCATTGTGGTGTTGTTGTTGTTGATCAAGTTTGAATTGAATATTAGTTGTATTGAATTTTGTTTTGTAGATTTGAGTTGTTAGTTGTAATAGAGATTAAAGCTTCATTTGGTTTATTTGTCTTTTGTCATTGAGTTTTGTTTGAAATGTGTTGAATTGAGTTGAAATGAGTTTGCTAGTGTTGGTTTGAATTGTGTTGAATTGAGGTGAAGAAGAAGTGGAGTTTGAATCAGTTTGGTTTCATGTCGTCACTTCAAAATTCACTTCAAAACAACAACATTTCATCATTTCAACCCGAAAAAGGAACACTTCAGATTCATGACAAGAAACAAACAAACAAACAAACATTTCAACAATGGAACAAAGGAAACAATTGCAATTATAAAAACAACAACAAAAATTTATCAAGCCAAAAATGAAAAGGTGAAAATATGAAGAAAAATCAAAGAAAACAAGAGAAAGGCAAATACAAGGAAAGAAGAAGACTTAGAAGAAGAACAATGATAAACAGAGGAAGTATGCAAAACACAAAAACAATGCAAACAAACATCAACAAGAGAGAAAACAACAAAAAACAAAACAAACAACAATTCAACGAAAATTCAAAGAAACAACAAAGAAAATTCAAGAAAAATAATTAAAAGAAAACGAAGAGAAAGAATTGAAAAGAGAAAAGAAAGAAAGGAAGAAGATAAAAGAAGAAGAAGAAGAAGAAGAAGAAGAAGAAGAAGAAGAAGAAGAAGAAGAATGAAATGAAAAGGAAATATGAAAAGAAGAAGAAGAAGGAAAAGAAGAAGAAGAAGATTGAAAAGAAGAAAAAAAAAAAAGAAGAAGAAGAAGAAGAAGATGAATTTGAATAAACTTTAGAAATGAAAGAAAAAGAAGAAGTAGAAAATAGAATAATTGTAGGAAGAGTGTGAAAGACGACTAATGAAATGAAGAAGAATGAAAGAAAGAAAGAAAAGAAGAAATAGAAAAGGAGAAGAGAGAGAGAGAGAGAGAGAGATGGAGAAGAAGAATTGTAAATGAGGAATTGAAAGATAAAGAATAAATGAAAGAAAAGAAGGAAAAACAACAAGTGAATGAAGAACAACTCAATAAATAACAACAACAACAACAACAACAACAACAACAACAAGCAAAACAAACAATTCAAACAACAACTACTTCAAAAAAACACAATTCAAACAAGAAGAAGAAGAAGTAGAAGAAGAAGAAGAAGAATAGAAGAAGAAGAAGAAGAAGAAGAAGAAGATGATGATGATTTGAAGAAGATGATGATTTGAAGAAGAAGAAGAAAAAGAAAAAGAAGAAGAAGAAGATGATTTGAAGAAGAAGAAGAAGAAGAAGAAGAAGAAGAAGAAGAAATAGAAGAAGAAGAAGAAGAAGAAGAAGAAGAAGAAGAAGAAGAAGAAGAAGAAGAAGAAGAAGCAGAAGAAGAAGAAGAAGAAGAAGAAGAAGAAGAAATAGAAGAAGAAGAAGAAGAAGAAGAAGAAGAAGAAGGATTCAAGCTACAAAACAACAACAACAACAACAACAACAACAACAAAGAAAACAAACAATTACAAGAACCACTTCAAACAAACACAATTCAAACAAAAAAGAAGAAGAAGAAGAAGAAGAAGAAGAAGAAGAAGAAATAGAAGAAGATGATGATGATTTGAAGAAGAAGAAGATGATTTGAAGAAGAAGATGATGATTTGAAGAAGAAGAAGAAGAAGAAGATGAAAAGAAGAAGAAGAAGAAGAAGAAGAAGAAGAAGAAGAAGAAGAAGAAGATTTGAAGAAGAAGAAGAAGAAGAAGAAGAAGAAGAAGATTTGAAGAAGAAGAAGAAGAAGAAGAAGAAGAAGAAGATTTGAAGAAGAAGAAGAAGAAGAAGAAGAAGAAGAAGAAGAAGAAGAAGAAGAAGAAGAAGAAGAAGAAGAAGAACAAGAACAAGAACAACAACAACAACAACTACTTCAAACAAACACAATTCAAACAAACACAAACAACAAGAAGAAGAAGAAGAAGAAGAAGAAGAAGAAGAAGAAGAAGAAGAAGAAGAAGAAGAAGAAGAAGAAGAAGAAGAAGAAGAAGAAGAAGAAGAAGGATTGCAAACAAATGAAAAGACGACAAATTTGAAGAGGAAGAATTTCAAGAGTAAAAAAAAAAAAAATGGAACTATTATTAAGAAGAAGAAGAATTGAAGCCTTCCAGTACACGGGGAGGAGGGGGGAGTTAGACAACAAACAACAAACACAAAAAAACTTCAAACAAACAAACACTCAATCAAACAACAACAACAACAACAACAAGTCAAAACCAATCGTAGAATTCAAACAAAACACAAACATTCAAACAAACACTAATTCAAACAAACACCAAACAAACAATACAAACAGAGATATACGGCCCATTTTTACACCAGTCAAGATGAAAACAATAATGAAAACACCAGGCAACGTTCAAACACTACTACTACTACTACTACTACTACTACTACTACTACTATTTGGATTGTATTTGTTAGATCGTATTTAAGAGTGTCCAAACCTTTAAACATTTCAACAACAACAACAACAACATTCAAAACATACATACAACAATTCCAAACACAATTCAACACAACAACAATTCTAAACAACACACACACAGACACACACACACACCTGGTTCACTGGTTCACTGGTTCAAACAAACAACAAAAAAAGAATTAGTTGCAAAATATATCTTTAAAGCTTTTCTGCTCAAAATAACAACAATTTAAACATTTTAACAACAACAACAACATTCAAAAACATACATACAACAATTCCAAACACAATTCAACACAACAACAATTCTAAACAACACACACACAGACACACACACACCTCCGCCTGGTTCACTGGTTCACTGGTTCAAACAAACAACAAAAAAAGAATTAGTTGCAAAATATATCTTAAAAGCTTTTCTGCTCAAAATAACAACAATTTAAACATTTTAACAACAACAACAACATTCAAAACATACATACAACAATTCCAAACACAATTCAACACAACAACAATTCTAAACAACACACACACACGCACACACAGACACACACACACCTCCGCCTGGTTCACTGGTTCACTGGTTCAAACAAACAACAAAAAAAGAATTAGTTGCAAAATATATCTTTAAAGCTTTTCTGCTCAAAATAACAACAATTTCAACATTTTAACAACAACAACAACAACATTCAAAACATACATACAACAATTCCAAACACAATTCAACACAACAATAATTCTAAACAACACACACACAGACACACACACACACCTGGTTCACTGGTTCACTGGTTCAAACAAACAACAAAAAAAG
>NC_059256.1:13407372-13429872 GCF_017591435.1 Portunus trituberculatus | reverse complement strand
GACGGTTCGAAGTGTCCTTCCTTGGAGGTAATCCTCGAGTAGCTTCAGGAGACCGCCGTCGATGCCCTTGGCTTGGAGCTTAGTCAGAAGACCCGCATGCCACACTCGGTCATAAGCCCCCCGCGATATCAAGGGCCACTACGAGCGTGTCCAGGCCTTCGTCAAGGGTGTCCTGCCATTCCTGGGAGAGTAGGAGAAGGAGATCGGAAGTAGATCGACCTGGCCGAAACCCGAACTGGTGGGGTGAGAGAAGCTGGTGTTCATCCAGGTGCTGCCATATGACGGCTGCCACCAGTTTTTCGAACACCTTACCCATCACAGACAGCAGGGAGATGGGTCGGTAGTGCCTTGGGTCAGACTTGGACCCTTTTTTATGCACAGGGACCACGTATGCCTCCTTCCAGGATGCTGGCCACTTTTTTTCTGCCAGGCAGGCAGAAAAAATAGCAGCAAGAGGCACTGACAGTTCCCTGGCACATTGTTTCAGCACCCGGGGGCTGATTCCGTCTGGGCCCGTGGCTTTCCCTGCGTCCAGTTGCCCGAGTGCTTTTTCCACCAGCTCCGTGGTGATGGGTATTGAGGTGATGGTGTGCGCTGTCTCCCGGGGTAGCACTGGAGGGGGGCGTGTGGGGCACTCAACCTGCATTTTTTCTGCAAATAATTTTGCCAGGAGTGCAGCCTTGTCATCACTGCTTGAGGCAGTGGTTCCGTCCTGCCTGGTGAGGGGGGGCACGCTCTCCTGCCGCATCACACCCTGCCTCTCCTTGACCAGTGTCCACCACGTCTTATCTCCAACTCCTGGGCCTGTGAGCTTTCTCCTGAGGTCTTGCTCCCAGTGTTTCCTCGCCCACTTGGAGGTGTCAGTCATTCTCTTACAAGCAGCTCGGTGCATGGTGAGGTTGTGTTGTGACGGGCGCTGCTTGTATCTCCTCCATGCTGCATACTTGGCTTCGGCAGCTATCTGACAGCGGAAGCCAAACCATTGGGGGGTTTGTGGCCTTGGCGAGGTATGTGCGGTGAGGGACGTGGCGGTCCTGTAGTGTGGCCAGGATTGAGGTGAGAGCGTTAGTCATCTCCTCCGCGTCTCCCGTGAGCACCGTCTGCCAGTCTGTGGCTGTCAGTGCGCCCCTCATGTCACGCCAGCTAGCTTGCTCCCATAGCCAGATGGTTCGAGGTGCAGCTTTTTCCCTCGCCACATGTAGCTGGATCTTCGTCAGTACGGCGTGGTGGTCCGAACTACCCACTTTATCCAGCTGCTGACACAATATTCTTTCTTCCGGGAGGTCTGATAATACTGGGTCGAGCAGGCCTCCTCTTTCGTGGGTCTGAAATGTGACGTGGTTGGTGAGGCCGGACACTGTCACTAAGTTGTTGTAAGCTTGCTGCTCGAGATGGAAATTTAGATCTCCCACGATGAGGACGTTCTTGCAGCCGTGGCGTTGGAGCAAGTTGTCCATCTCCTCCGCCAGGAAGTCAAGCGAGAAACGGCCTTGCCTGGGGGGGCGATATAGTACACAGAGCAGCAAGCCACTGTTGTCAGTCAGCACTATTCGGAAGAAAAGTGCTTCCATTTGCTGAGGAAGGTCTACTGACAGTTCCTGAGTCTGGAGGCCATTTTAAAGCAAACAGCCACACCTCCACCTGCCCTGCCGATACGATCCTTCCTCACCCACTTCGTGTAGCCTTTTATTTTGCCAAATGACGGCTCCACAGTGTCACTCATCCACGTTTCGCTCACCGCCACAATATCGGCTTTTGTCGTAGTACAAAGTTGTGGGAGAGATCAGCAATGTTGCTACGAAGCCCTCTCACGTTGGCAGAGACAACCGTGAGGAGAGGGGAGTGGCCGACGTTTCTTGGTGCTGGCGGGTTGCTGTTATGGCGAGGAGTGCTGTTAGTATTCGCTCTCCCAAGGGGCCGAGGTCCATCCCCGCTGGGACCTCGGCTGCTCCTCCCATTGCCTGTGTTGCCATCCGGAGTCACCACGAAAGGGCGCTGGGGGTTGGGGGTGTGGGGCGTACCCGTTTCTCCTCCCTTCAGCTAAGACCCTTCTCAGGATGGCTTCCTGTCTGGCGTCTGCTATCCGTGAGAAGCATTCTTCCCTCGAGTGTCCTGGGCGCAGGCAGTACTCACAGCCTCTTCGGCCCCGGGGAGGAGGCCGTTTGATTGACTGACTGACTGACTGACTGTTTGATTGACTGACTGAATGACTGACTGACTGTTTGATTGACTGACTGACTGACTGACTGACTGTTTGATTGACTGACTGACTGACTGATTGACTGTTTGATTGACTGACTGACTGACTGTTTGATTGATTGACTGACTGACTGACTGACTGTTTGATTGACTGACTGACTGACTGACTGATTGATGAGAGAGAGAGAGAGAGAGAGAGAGAGAGAGAGAGAGAGAGAGAGAGAGAGAGAGAAACTGGGTACATGTTCTTTTGTATAAAGTTATGTTTAAATAAAAATAATAATAAGAGAGAGAGAGAGAGAGAGAGAGAGAGAGAGAGAGAGAGAGAGAGAGAGAGAGAGAGAGAGAGAGAGAGAGTCTTATCTGACAACAAAACTTTATCACGCTTGAAGTGGATGTGGTTGTGGTGGTGGTGGTGGTGGTGGTGGTGTGTGTGTGTATAGTACACACACACACACACACTGTCCCTCCTGATACACGACACATGGCGTATGTAACTGTTATCTGTACATTTCTTTTTCTTTTTGACATTGATATCGTTTTACCTCCCAGACCCCTGCTGTCTGTCTGTCTACCTGACTAACTGACTGACTGTCTATCTGTCTGTCTGTCTGCCTGTCTACCTGACTAACTGACTGACTGTCTATCTGTCTGTCTGACTGACTGATTGTCTGTCTGTCTGTCTGTCTGTCTGTCTTACTGACTGACTGCCTTCTGTCTGTCTGTCTGTCTGTCTGTCTTACTGACTGACTGCCTTCTGTCTGTCTGTCTGTCTTACTGACTGACTGACTGACTGACTGACCAACAACAACAACAACTTCACTGCTGTCATGTACTACCTTCTTCCTGGCTGGAGAAATATGAGACACACACACACACACACACACACACACACACACACACTGTACCTGTCATAGGATAGGTAGGACCCATTGTACTTCAGTATATGAATCATTCCACTCACAGCATAAAAACATCGCCTTCAGATTTCTCCTGTGATATGACCGACGCCCAGTGGTGATATGTGATAAGTCTGATATGTGTGGTAAGCGTTGTAACGTTAACGTAGAAACAGCTGGTACTGGTGTGATAAGTAATCAGCGATCGCATTGTGTTCTCTTGGGTTGGCGAGACGTGTTTTGGGTGTCCTGTTTGTCATTGGTCGATAGATCAAGTTTTCCATCTTTCTCTTTTAGTATGACATATTTTTGTTTGCCTTCAGTGGGCTGACGGAGAGTTAGACGACTTAGCAAAACTCATTCAGTTCACACAAAACTCTTATTCAGGTCAATCAAATCCCCTCGAGTTTCATCCCCGCCGCTATCACTAGTAACTAGTAACAATTTGAGAGGGAAGGACTCTGCTGGTGGTAAATAATAAGTGCCGCGATTATAAGATAGCGCGTTAGTGATAGTCGCCTCATTAGAGAGCGTCGGTTAAATTTAAACTCATAGAAATATTAAGTTGCCTTCATGACCCTCGCACTCCTACAACACCACACCTCAGGAAGATCTTGTGAGTAGTGACAAGTGTAGGTGTAGTCGAGGCTTGTATTAACGTTGTTCTGTCACCGCTGCAACCCGCCTGGAACCCTGTTTGGTTCACTGTTTGATCTGCTGCAGTCCAGTATTGCCGTTTTTGGTACTAACGTACCAAATTCGGTACATTAAGGAGTCTTAAGTACTTTTGGTACAACTTTAACATAATATGACTAAATTTGGTACTAAATACATTTGGCAAGGAGAATATAATAAGAAGGATATAAGGCAAGTGGATACGAGACACCACAGCGTTCGTCGGGCGCCCCTGGACCTGTCCTGCACACGGCTTGTTTTCGTCGCAGACCAGTGTTGCCAGATGGCGCAGGTAAAATTTCAGTAGAAATGTGCGGAAAAATTCAGTAGATATAGGTAAAAAAATCAGTAGACACACTCGATGATATATGTACATAAAATCAAATTAAAAATGTTTCTTTATGAACATATTTGAAGCAGTGAAATTAAATCAAGAAACTTTCTATAAGTACTGCAATACTTTATTATAATATGCTGGTAGAAAAAAAAAAAGCTTCTTTCACAAAACAAAACAAACTACCTTAGTTTAGCCTAACATACATCAGTCTTCTACTTCATCATCATTTTGTTCTTGTACATTTCACTATTTATTCTTTTAACCATTTTTTTTTTTATTTCAAAATCATGACAATTATAATTTGATATAATTCTTTTTGTGTGAAGCATCCCACTAATAGTTTTAGTTGACAGTCTGTTTCTCAGTTTTGTTTTCATGAGATTTATGCTTGAAAATACTCACTCCACCGTTGCACTTGAGTGAGGCAAGCACAACAAATTAAGCATGAAGGTAGAGAGGTGTGGGTACATTGGCTCATTATCCCTGATCCACAAAAGGGGGGAGGGGAGGCGAAATACGCATTTACTACTTGATTCCATCTGGGGAGTGGAGGAGGGAAGGGAGGCCAAATACGTGTACTGAGTCTGATTTCTCGGGGGGAGTGGGGGAAGGAAAGGAAGGGAGGGACATGTTACGTGGGAAACAAACAAGGGTATAGGAGGGTTATAAACTGAATAAATATTATGTATACTACTGTGGGCACTACATGCAGGCACTACCAGTCTACCAGAGGCCTATATAGCTTCGCTAACCCCCCACCCCCCCACCCCTTCTGCTCTGCTCACTCCCTTCCCCTCTCATGAATTTCGAAGTACCAGTAACCGGGAAGTTTAATTTCTGGAGAAATTCTGGAGAACCTATCAAAATTCTGTAGATTGCAGCAATAATTCGGTATTTCATGAGATTCGTCGGAATTTCAGTACATCTCATGAAATTTCGGTAGATCTGGCAACACTGTCGCAGACTCGTAGTACGGTAGACCCATACCAAGTAGCCTCGCCCGTGTAACACAGTTTTTCACTCAGTCCTTCCTTGGCGGCCTATGGATTAACACCGTGCACGAGTGACACCGCATTGATTTTTTCGTTCACTTAATACCTACAGTCTTGGATCTCAAGTTTTGAAACAAAAATGAGCGCAGAAAAGAAGTTTTAGTAGTGATGAAGACAGTGACGCTGGCACACCTAAAAAGAAAACAAAATATGAGCATAAATTTCAAGAGAAATGGGCGCATGACAAAAGGTTTTCATCCTGGATATGCAAAAGTAAAAATTCAGATAAAGCATTCTGTAGTGTGTGTAATTGTGAATTAACAGTGAGCGTAACTCTACTAAAGACACAGTAAGACTGAAAAGCACATGAAAAACTTGGAGTCCATGGATAAATCAAAGAAACTGATGTCCTTTTTTCAACCATCAGTGTCATCAAGTTTTGAAAAGCAAGTTGTTGCATCAGAACTAAAGTTGTGTGCTTTTATTGCAGAGCATAACTTGCCTATTGCCATTATGAATCATTTGCCAAGACTTGTGGCAAATGCAGCACCTGACTCAAAAATTGCAAGTTCAGTTAAGTGTGCGAGAACAAAGGCAACATCTCTTTTTAAGCAACAAATGGGACCTAGTTACTTTGATAACTTAATATCTCACTTGAAGAAAACCATATTTTCCTTGATCATAGACGAGTCGACCGATTTGTCAACAACAAAACATCTTGTGCTTATTGGTCGTTTTTATGATATAGAAATTCAGAGAACTCAAGATAAGCTTTTGTGTTTAATGGAAGTGGAAGACTGCACTGCCCGGGGCATATACACTTCAATGGCAAACTTTTTTGATTAGCATGGAATTCCTGTAGAAAACTTGATTGGCTTTACAAGTGATAATGCAAGTGTTATGATGGGTGGCAGAGCAGGTGTACAAGCACTACTGAAAGAAAGAGTTCCTGCCCTTTTTGTTCAAGGTTTCGTCTGCCATTCGATGCACCTGTGTGCATTTAATGCTTGCAAGGAACTTCCACATCGGATCGAAAAATTAGCTATTAATGTGCATTCATACATAATGAACAGCCCCAAAAGTCTCTCAGAGTATACTGAATTTCAAATATTGACTTAGACAACCTCATAAAATTCTACACCCAAGTTGTACCCGCTGGTTGTCGTTAGAAGAGGTTGTAAGAAGAATCCTGGAGCAATGGCCTGCACTTACACTCTATTTTACAAGAGCTGCCTTGGAAGATGGTATGGCTGTTGCTTCATCAGTACTGGAAGAATTACACAATCCAGTAACTAGGATGTTCTTTGCCTTTTTGGCCTTCATTTTGCCTGCTATAAATAAAGTGAATGTAGAATTTCAAGCAACTTCCTTTAGAGTACACAAGCTCCGGAAATCTATCAACAGCAGTGCAAAGGCTATTCTCAGTTATTTTACGAAAAGGAATATTTGAAGGATAAGGACCTGAGCAAAATAAACTTTCATGATCCATCAAACTATCTTCAGATAAAAGACATATATCGGGAGCAAAAGTTGAAAGCATTGCCTTGGATTCTTCCTCCAGTATTTCAAAGAAAGACCTACATGATTTCCAGGTAAAAACACTGAACTTTTATGTTGCCCTGTCAAAGCAAATGTTTCAGCGCTTCCTGTCCTCTGGGATGTTTGTTACTGGAAGCCTTAGATCCCGAAAACGTGCGTGAAGGAAAGCCCAAGACTGTCATTCCTTTAGCAGTTAAGTTACCCAATATAATTGAAGAGCAAGATTATGAAGAATTTAATAAAGAATGGCGAGAGCTTATCCTACTTGAGATTCCATCTTTGCGTGAATCATCAATGGAGCCAGAACAGTTTTGGTATGCTGTTTCAAAGAAGTGCGGTGATACACTAAGATTTCCTCATGTATCCAAACTCATGATGAATTTAATGTCCCTGCCTCATTCCTCTGCTGCAGCTGAAAGAATATTCTCATTGGTGACCAATATAAAGACCAAGCAGAGATCAAGACTTAATACAAATACATTAAATAGTCTACTGAACAGCAAAGCTCTGCTTTAAAATGTAAATTGTAAAACGTGGCAACCTTCTACCCAGTTACTGAAGAAAACAACGGCTACAAAGCCTACACCTGGAATGAGAGAAGAGGAGCTGCAATTTTAATTATTAGTGAATTATAAGGTAAGATAATTTCATTCAAGAGTTATGGTACATTTTGTTCTCATTTGGTACTATTGACTGGTTTGATGTGGTACTATTTGAAAAGTGGAGCAGCAACACTGGTGCAGTCTCTGACGAGACAGCCAGACGTTACCCTGCGGAACGAGCTCAGAGCTCATTATTTCCGATCTTCGGATAGGCCTGAGACCAGCCTGCAAGCTGTCAGGCACACACCACACACCAGGACAACAAGGTCACAACTCCTCGATCTACATCCCGTACCTACTCACTGCTAGGTGAACACTGAACAGTGAACAGTGAACAGGGGCTACACGTCAAAGGAGACACACCCAAATATCTCCACCCGGCCAGGGAATCGAACCCCGGTCCTCTGGCTTGTGAAGCCAGCGCTCTAACCACTGAGCTACCGAGCGTGTCAGTGTTGACATTCACTCTCTGCATCAGCCCAAGAGGGACTCAATTATCAAGTTAATGATACAATAACTGGTAAATAACTTTAAAATAACAATGTCACGGCTTCATGCGCGAGATACTAAACTCTCTCTCTCTCTCTCTCTCTGATTTTCAAATTATACAACATTACTGTTTTTAGTTTATCATTACTACAAAAAAAAAATATTACTACATTATTACTGTATTAATGAGTAAGTCTGTCCTTAGAATGTGTTTGGGAAGCATATTTTAGCGTATATATTATCATACATAGGTGTTTTAAAGCTGCATCAATAATTCGTGGATTTTCGGGATTCGCGGGAGGAAGGAACGTAACCCCGCGAATAGGTGGGGAGGCTGGGGATACATTTGTTCACTACTTAGAAGGAATTATGTAGAAAAATATATCATAACGAATTATTGCATCTTTGTGTTGACAGAGTGACACTGCAGGCATGTTCTGTACTACTTATAAAGACTCCCCATTGTACTTCCTCATCTTCTACACACACCAACCTGCTACACTGGCTGGCTGTTGTCTTCTCTTCTATAGACCTAACCAGGGTCGTGTCCTCCTCCTTCTCCTCCTCCTCCTCCTCCTGTGCTGCCATTGTTGTTGTCTTTCCCGAGGTGCCACGCCCGTGTGCTAGTATTTCCTGCCACGCCTCGACGAACATGCTGTCACAGGAGAGCGAGCGTGTGATACGGGTCTTGGGGCGAAGCAAAACTAAACATTTAATCAGTGTAGGAAACGGTAGCGGTGTTAGCAGGGTTTCCACGTGTGTGTGTGTGTGTGTGTGTGTGTGTGTGTGTGTGTGTGTGTGTGTGTGTGTGTGTGTGTTTCGCTTCAGCAATCAGTGAATACTGTTAGTACAAAGTGTTACCAACAAATACAAGTGTTGACGCTCTTCGACCTTAGGTGGGCCACAAAGGACACCGGCAGTGCTCCTCCGCCTGCCAGGGCCCGGCGTGGGGTGCGGAGAGGTTAGGCGTGTTCGTGTCACACACACACACACACACACACACACACACACACACACACACACACACACACACACACGCTGACCTGATTAATATGTTTGTGTTCTGATCAGCACAGGCCACTGAGTGAAGCACAGCGCCGCAGCGGAACCATCACACTACCACCGCGGCCGTCATGGGGGAGGCGTCGTGGCGAAGGTGGTGCTGGTGGAGGGAGTGTCTGGTGGTGGTGGTGGTGGTGGTGGCGGCGTCAGAGGCGGCAGGACAGCAGACGCCTTGTGAGGTGCTGGACAGCAGCCTGCAGTCCACCTTCCCGCTGCCCACCACCCTCACCCTGCGCCCCTCGGAGCCTCAGTGGCGGCTGGACTTTGCTGTGCATGAGACACACGCGGCCTCCACAGCCTGTGTCCGCGTGGAACAGAAGTCTAAGGTTTCCAGCCTGCGGTTCAAGCTGTACAAGGGAACCTGCAGTAACGGCACGCTCGTCGACTTTGGCTTCCTATATGACGTGACCTTTCTGCCCACCGCCTGGACTCTCCTGCAGGTGCAGGTCAAGGACAACTCGGTGGTGGTGGAGCCCTCAGGGGCCGCTGCTGTGGTGCTGCAGGACAGGGACGTGCCCCTGAGCTGTGACACCCTGCAGGTAAGTGCGGTGCAGGACGTGGAGGCGGCGGTGGGGTGCCGCGTGAGGTGTCCGCACTACAAGCACTCCTCGGGGCGCGGCGGGAACAAAGACGTCTTGACCACCCGGCGGGACAATGCTCGGTTCTACTTCCGGCCCGGCGAGGACTCAGTGAGGCTGCAGCTCCAGGGGCGTGCACCACCACGCGGGCGCCACCTTGTACCCGCACCTCGCCGACATCACGCCGTCCCGCGCCGGCTGGCAACTGGTGGAGGTGCGGCACCACGGCGGCGTGGCGCAGGTCACCCTGGACAACGTGATGGTGTGGAGCAGGAGCTGCCGCCCCAGTGTGCCTTCCTGGGGCACACAGTGACCATCGAGGGACAGGCCCTCTTCACCTCCTCCTGCAACCCTGTCACCGGCGACCCGGAGTGGGACGGGCCACACCAGTGGGCGTTGATTTTGACACCGCCAACTCCGGCACGGCTGAGTTAATGGCGTGGGTGGCGACGGGCGTCAACATCGTGGTGGTGGTGGTGGTGTGTCTTGTGGTGTAGTGCAGCGCGCCCGGGAACGACCACTGCAGAAAGGGATCAAGGCTCACATTGGTGGTGGAGACACCTCCTGTCCTGTGTGACGTGACGAGAGGCAGGGGCGCCTCACCACGCCACACTACCTGTCACCACAACCACCATCACCACTAGGGAAGACTCCAAGAGGCTCCCACCACCATCACCACCACCACCACCATCACCACCACCACCACCATCACCTATCTATCTATCTATCCATCCATTGATAGTAATAATGATAATAATAATAATAATAATAATAATAATAAGTTTGGATAAGGCCTTGAGGTGTCCAGTGATTCCCTCCAAGATGGTTTAGTGTGCAGTGTGGCCACCGTTTCATGAACCTCCCACGTCACCGTTTCATGAACCCTCCACGTCACCGTTTCATGAACCCTCCACGTCACCGTTTCATGAACCCTCCACGTCACCGTTTCATGAACCCTCCACGTCACCGTTTCATGAACCCTCCACGTCACCGTTTCATGAACCCTCCACATCACCGTTTCATGAACTCTCCACGTCACCGTTTCATGAACCCTCCACGTCACCGTTTCATGAACCCTCCACGTCACCGTTTCATGAAGCCCCGCTACTGTCCCGTAGTTGGATTCACGCGGCCCCTTTCGACTCAACCGAAAGTGTTGAGCCAGCTCTTGGTTTTCTGGATTGGCAGTTGAGATCCAAGCCTCAACCAGTGAACACAACGCCTCTTGGGTCTACCGTGGGATCAACCATCACCCAGCATTTCACCACTGCGACACCGCATAAGTATCACTTCCCCTCGTCCGTGTTTTCCACATTGCCTCTATATAGGATTAGGATTATTGTTAGGTATTAAGTTGGGTTCTTTATTGTTGTATTTATTACTGTGTTATATGTATATGTGTATGTCATTTTCCTGTGTTTCATGTTATATATCTGTGTTTCATGATTCTTGTTATATATGTGTCAATTTCATTATGGGTTATTAAAATAGCTTTTTAAAGTGACCCCCTTTTGCATTTCCTCACCAGTTGAACCTGCAGTGTTTTTTTTTATTGTTATTGTTCACCGGCTCTCCGATGCCAATCTTACCAGTTTAACCGGTGAACGTAACATAATATAGTAGAAGTTCTAATAGTAGTAGTAGTAGTAGTAGTAGTAGCAGTAGTAGTGATGGCGATAAGAGTACTAGTAGTAGTAGTAGTAGTAGTAGTAGTGAAGGTGATAGTAGTAGTAATAGTAGAAGTATAGTAGTAGTAGTAGTAGTAGTAGTAGTAGTAGTAGTAGTAGTAGTAACAGCAAAGAGCTAATATAACTGTTGAATACATGAAGAGGTGGTGAGAGAGCGATGATATGATAAGGCCATATCACACATTAGGAAATGCATGTCGCAGTGAAGCACGGAAGGACAATCAAGGACAGTCAGTGATGTAGTGGTGGAACGCTCATCTCCACCCACCACTAGTATTCTCACTCCACTCTTCCAACACTCTACAAAAAGCCACTGGAAAAACACATGGGTCTCTCTCTCTCTCTCTCTCTCTCTCTCTCTCTCTCTCTCTCTCTCTCTCTCTCTCTCTCTCTCTCTCTCACGATAAGCACTATGAGACAAGCTTTCATAATCTTCCTGGTTGATTATATTGCAATGCGACAAGGCAACAGTTTAAAACACACAGTCTTCCAGTACACACTCTCCACCACAAGCCACAGCGTAGATAAATGGATAAATAGAAATAGATATAGATAACTTAAATTTACGTAACATATGTCTGTCTGTCTGTCTGTCTGTCTGTCTGCCTACCTGACTAACTGACTGATTGTCTGTCTGTCTGTCTGTCTGTCTGTCTATCTGACTGACTGACTGACTGTCTATCTGTCTGTCTGTCTGTCTGTCTGATTGACTGATTGTCTGTCTGTCTGTCTACCTGACTAACTGACTCACTGTCTATATGTCTGTCTGTCTGTCTGTCTGATTGACTGATTGTCTGTCTGTCTGTCTGTCTGTCTGTCTGTCTACCTGACTGACTGTCTATCTGTCTGTCTGTCTGTCTGTCTGTCTGTCTGTCTGTCTGTCTGTCTGTCTGTCTGTCTGTCTGTCTGTCTGTCTACCTGACTAACTGACTGACTGTCTATCTGTCTGTCTGTCTGATTGACTGATTATCTATCAGTCTGTCTGTATGTCTATCTGTCTGTCTGTCTGTCTAACTGACTGACTGTCTATCTGTCTGTCTGATTGACTGATTGTCTGTCTGTCTGTCTGTCTGTCTGTCTGTCTGTCTGTCTATCTGTCTGTCTGTCTGTCTGTCTGTCTGTCTACCTGACTAACTGACTGACTGTCTGTCTGTCTGTCTGATTGACTGATTGTCTGTCTGTCTGTCTGTCTGTCTGTTTATCTGTCTGTCTGTCTGTCTGTCTACCTGACTAACTGACTGACTGTCTATCTTTCTGTCTGTCTGTCTGTTTATCTGTCTGTCTGTCTGTCTGTCTACCTGACTAACTGACTGACTGTCTATCTTTCTGTCTGTCTGTCTGTCTGTCTGTCTGTCTGTCTACCTGACTAACTGACTGACTGTCTGTCTGTCTATCTGTCTGTCTGTCTGTCTGTCTGTCTACCTGATTAACTGACTGACTGTCTATCTTTCTGTCTGTCTGTCTGTCTGTCTGTCTGTCTGTCTGTCTACCTGACTAACTGACTGACTGTCTATCTGTCTGTCTGTCTGTCTGTCTGTCTGTCTGTCTGTCTGTCTACCTGACTAACTGACTGACTGTCTATCTGTCTGTCTGTCTGACTGACTGATTGTTTGTCTGTCTGTCTGTCTGTCTGTCTGTCTACCTGACTAACTGACTGACTGTCTATCTGTCTGTCTGTCTGTCTCTCTGAGTGACTGATTGTCTGTCTGTCTGTCTGTCTACCTGACTAACTGACTGACTGTCTATCTGTGTCTGTCTGTCTATCTATCCGTCTGTCTGTCTGTCTGTCTGTCTTACTGACTGACTGCCTTCTGTCTGTCTGTCTGTCTTACTGACTGACTGACTGACTGACTGACCAACAACAACAACAACTTCACTGCTGTCATGTACTACCTTCTTCCTGGCTGGAGAAATATGAGACACACACACACACACACACACACACACACTGTACCTGTCATAGGATAGGTAGGACCCATTGTACTTCAGTATATGAATCATTCCACTCACAGCATAAAACATCGCCTTCAGATTTCTCCTGTGATATGACCGACGCCCAGTGGTGATATGTGATAAGTCTGATATGTGTGGTAGTGTTGTAACGTTAACGTAGAAACAGCTGGTACTGGTGTGATAAGTAATCAGCGATCGCATTGTGTTCTCTTGGGTTGGCGAGACGTGTTTTGGGTGTCCTGTTTGTCATTGGTCGATAGATCAAGTTTTCCATCTTTCTCTTTTAGTATGACATATTTTTGTTTGCCTTCAGTGGGCTGACGGAGAGTTAGACGACTTAGCAAAACTCATTCAGTTCACACAAAACTCTTATTCAGGTCAATCAAATCCCCTCGAGTTTCATCCCCGCCGCTATCACTAGTAACTAGTAACAATTTGAGAGGGAAGGACTCTGCTGGTGGTAAATAATAAGTGCCGCGATTATAAGATAGCGCGTTAGTGATAGTCGCCTCATTAGAGAGCGTCGGTTAAATTTAAACTCATAGAAATATTAAGTTGCCTTCATGACCTCGCACTCCTACAACACCACACCTCAGGAAGATCTTGTGAGTAGTGACAAGTGTAGGTGTAGTCGAGGCTTGTATTAACGTTGTTCTGTCACCGCTGCAACCCGCCTGGAACCCTGTTTGGTTCACTGTTTGATCTGCTGCAGTCCAGTATTGCCGTTTTTGGTACTAACGTACCAAATTCGGTACATTAAGGAGTCTTAAGTACTTTTGGTACAACTTTAACATAATATGACTAAATTTGGTACTAAATACATTTGGCAAGGAGAATATAATAAGAAGGATATAAGGCAAGTGGATACGAGACACCACAGCGTTCGTCGGGCGCCCCTGGACCTGTCCTGCACACGGCTTGTTTTCGTCGCAGACCAGTGTTGCCAGATGGCGCAGGTAAAATTTCAGTAGAAATGTGCGGAAAAATTCAGTAGATATAGGTAAAAATCAGTAGACACACTCGATAATATATGTACATATAATCAAATTAAAAATGTTTTATATGAATATATTTGAAGCAGTGAAATTAAATCAAGAAACTTTCTATAAGTACTGCAATACTTTATTATAATATGCTGGTAGAAAAAAAAAAAGCTTCTTTCACAAAACAAAACAAACTACCTTAGTTTAGCCTAACATACATCAGTCTTCTACTTCATCATCATTTTGTTCTTGTACATTTCACTATTTATTCTTTTAACCATTTTTTTTTTTATTTCAAAATCATGACAATTATAATTTGATATAATTCTTTTTGTGTGAAGCATCCCACTAATAGTTTTAGTTGACAGTCTGTTTCTCAGTTTTGTTTTCATGAGATTTATGCTTGAAAATACTCACTCCACCGTTGCACTTGAGTGAGGCAAGCACAACAAATTAAGCATGAAGGTAGAGAGGTGTGGGTACATTGGCTCATTATCCGTGATCCACAAAAGGGGAGGGAGGCGAAATACGCATTTACTACTTGATTCCAACTGGGGAGTGGAGGAGGAGGGAGGCCAAATACGTGTACTGAGTCTGATTTCTCGGGGAGTGGGGAAGGAAAGGAAGGAGGGACATGTTACGTGGGAAACAAACAAGGGTATAGGAGGGTTATAAACTGAATAAATATTATTTATACTACTGTGGGCACTACATGCAGGCACTACCAGAGGCCTATATAGCTTCGCTAACCCCCCACCCCACCCCTTCTGCTCTGCTCACTCCCTTCCCCTCTCATGAATTTCGAACTACCAGTAACCGGGAAGTTTAATTTCTGGAGAAATTCTGGAGAACCTATCAAAATTCTGTAGATTGCAGCAATAATTCGGTATTTCATGAGATTCGTCGGAATTTCAGTACATCTCATGAAATTTCGGTAGATCTGGCAACACTGTCGCAGACTCGTAGTACGGTAGACCCATACCAAGTAGCCTCGCCCGTGTAACACAGTTTTTCACTCAGTCCTTCCTTGGCGGCCTATGGATTAACACCGTGCACGAGTGACACCGCATTGATTTTTTCGTTCACTTAATACCTACAGTCTTGGATCTCAAGTTTTGAAACAAAAATGAGCGCAGAAAAGAAGTTTTAGTAGTGATGAAGACAGTGACGCTGGCACACCTAAAAAGAAAACAAAATATGAGCATAAATTTCAAGAGAAATGGGCGCATGACAAAAGGTTTTCATCCTGGATATGCAAAAGTAAAAAATTCAGATAAAGCATTCTGTAGTGTGTGTAATTGTGAATTAACAGTGAGCGTAACTCTACTAAAGACACAGTAAGACTGAAAAGCACATGAAAAACTTGGAGTCCATGGATAAATCAAAGAAACTGATGTCCTTTTTTCAACCATCAGTGTCATCAAGTTTTGAAAAGCAAGTTGTTGCATCAGAACTAAAGTTGTGTGCTTTTATTGCAGAGCATAACTTGCCTATTGCCATTATGAATCATTTGCCAAGACTTGTGGCAAATGCAGCACCTGACTCAAAAATTGCAAGTTCAGTTAAGTGTGCGAGAACAAAGGCAACATCTCTTTTTAAGCAACAAATGGGACCTAGTTACTTTGATAACTTAATATCTCACTTGAAGAAAACCATATTTTCCTTGATCATAGACGAGTCGACCGATTTGTCAACAACAAAACATCTTGTGCTTATTGGTTCGTTTTATGATCTAGAAATTCAGAGAACTCAAGATAAGCTTTTGTGTTTAATGGAAGTGGAAGACTGCACTGACCGGGGCATATACACTTCACTGGTAAACTTTTTTGATTAGCATGGAATTCCTGTAGAAAACTTGATTGGCTTTACAAGTGATAATGCAAGTGTTATGATGGGTGGCAGAGCAGGTGTACAAGCACTACTGAAAGAAAGAGTTCCTGCCCTTTTGTTCAAGGTTTCGCTGCCATTCGATGCACCTGTGTGCATTTAATGCTTGCAAGGAACTTCCACATCGGATCGAAAAATTAGCTAGGAATGTGCATTCATACATAATGAACAGCCCCAAAAGTCTCTCAGAGTATACTGAATTTCAAATATTGACTTAGACAACCTCATAAAATTCTACACCCAAGTTGTACCCGCTGGTTGTCGTTAGAAGAGGTTGTAAGAAGAATCCTGGAGCAATGGCCTGCACTTACACTCTATTTTACAAGAGCTGCCTTGGAAGATGGTATGGCTGTTGCTTCATCAGTACTGGAAGAATTACACAATCCAGTAACTAGGATGTTCTTTGCCTTTTTGGCCTTCATTTTGCCTGCTATAAATAAAGTGAATGTAGAATTTCAAGCAACTTCCTTTAGAGTACACAAGCTCCGGAAATCTATCAACAGCAGTGCAAAGGCTATTCTCAGTTATTTTACGAAAAAGGAATATTTGAAGGATAAGGACCTGAGCAAAATAAACTTTCATGATCCATCAAACTATCTTCAGATAAAAGACATATATCGGGGAGCAAAAGTTGAAAGCATTGCCTTGGATTCCTCCTCCAGTATTTCAAAGAAAGACCTACATGATTTCCAGGTAAAAACACTGAACTTTTATGTTACCCTATCAAAGCAAATGTTTCAGCGCTTCCTGTCCTCTGCGATGTTTGACAAATTACAGTTACTGGAAGCCTTAGATCCCGAAAACGTGCGTGAATGAAAGCCCAAGACTGTCAATCCTTTAGCAGTTAAGTTCCCCAATATAATTGAAGAGCAAGATTATGAAGAATTTAATAAAGAATGGCGAGAGTTTATCCTATTTGAAATTCCATCTTTGCGTGAATCATCAATGGAGCCAGAACAGTTTTGGTATGCTGTTTCAAAGAAGTGCGGTGATACACTAAGATTTCCTCATGTATCCAAACTCATGATGAATTTAATGTCCCTGCCTCATTCCTCTGCTGCAGCTGAAAGAATATTCTCATTGGTGACCAATATAAAGACCAAGCAGAGATCAAGACTTAATACAAATACATTAAATAGTCTACTGAACAGCAAGGCTCTGCTTTAAAATGTAAATTGTAAAACGTGGCAACCTTCTACCCAGTTACTGAAGAAAACAACGGCTACAAAGCCTACACCTGGAATGAGAGAAGAGGAGCTGCAATTTTAATTATTAGTGAATTATAAGGTAAGATAATTTCATTCAAGAGTTATGGTACATTTTGTTCTCATTTGGTACTATTGACTGGTTTGATGTGGTACTATTTGAAAAAGTGGAGCGGCAACACTGGTGCAGTCTCTGACGAGACAGCCAGACGTTACCCTGCGGAACGAGCTCAGAGCTCATTATTTCCGATCTTCGGATAGGCCTGAGACCAGCCTGCAAGCTGTCAGGCACACACCACACACCAGGACAACAAGGTCACAACTCCTCGATCTACATCCCGTACCTACTCACTGCTAGGTGAACACTGAACAGTGAACAGTGAACAGGGGCTACACGTCAAAGGAGACACACCCAAATATCTCCACCCGGCCAGGGAATCGAACCCCGGTCCTCTGGCTTGTGAAGCCAGCGCTCTAACCACTGAGCTACCGAGCGTGTCAGTGTTGACATTCACTCTCTGCATCAGCCCAAGAGGGACTCAATTATCAAGTTAATGATACAATAACTGGTAAATAACTTTAAAATAACAATGTCACGGCTTCATGCGCGAGATACTAAACTCTCTCTCTCTCTCTCTCTCTCTCTCTGATTTTCAAATTATACAACATTACTGTTTTTAGTTTATCATTACTACAAAAAAAAAATATTACTACATTATTACTGTATTAATGAGTAAGTCTGTCCTTAGAATGTGTTTGGGAAGCATATTTTAGCGTATATATTATCATACATAGGTGTTTTAAAGCTGCATCAATAATTCGTGGATTTTCGGGATTCGCGGGAGGGGAAGGAACGTAACCCCCGCGAATAGGTGGAGGAGGCTGGGGGATACATTTGTTCACTACTTAGAAGGAATTATGTAGAAAAATATATCATAACGAATTATTGCATCTTTGTGTTGACAGAGTGACACTGCAGGCATGTTCTGTACTACTTATAAAGACTCCCCATTGTACTTCCTCATCTTCTACACACACCAACCTGCTACACTGGCTGGCTGTTGTCTTCTCTTCTATAGACCTAACCAGGGTCGTGTCCTCCTCCTCCTCCTCCTCCTCCTCCTGTGCTCCTTCACTCATTTTTCTTGCAAGACCAGCACACAGACGCCCACTAAGATAGCTTTGTTAATGTCACACACACACACACACACACACACACACACACACGCTGACCTGATTAATATGTTTGTGTTCTGATCAGCGCAGGCCACTGAGTGAAGCACAGCGCCGCAGGGTAACCATCACACTACCACCGCGGCCGTCATGGGGGAGGCGTCGTGGCGAAGGTGGTGCTGGTGGAGGGAGTGTCTGGTGGTGGTGGTGGTGGGGGTGGTGGCGTCAGAGGCGGCAGGACAGCAGACGCCTTGTGAGGTGCTGGACAGCAGCCTGCAGTCCACCTTCCCGCTGCCCACCACCCTCACCCTGCGCCCCTCGGAGCCTCAGTGGCGGCTGGACTTTGCTGTGCATGAGACACACGCGGCCTCCACAGCCTGTGTCCGCGTGGAACAGAAGTCTAGGGTTTCCAGCGTGCGGTTCAAGCTGTACAGGGGAACCTGCAGTAACGGCACGCTCGTCGACTTTGGCTTCCTATATGACGTGACCTTGCTGCCCACCGCCTGGACTCTCCTGCAGGTGCAGGTCAAGAACAACTCGGTGGTGGTGGAGCCCTCAGGGGCCGCTGCTGTGGTGCTGCAGAACAAGGACGTGCCCCTGAGCTATGACACCCTGCAGGTAAGTGCGGTGCAGGACGTGGAGGCGGCGGTAGGGTGCCGCGTGAGGTGTCCGCACTACAAGCACTCCTCGGGGCGCGGCGGGAACAAAGACGTCTTGACCACCCGGCGGGACAATGCTCGGTTCTACTTCCGGCCCGGCGAGGACTCAGTGAGGCTGCAGCTCCAGGTGACGTGCACCACCACGCGGGGCGCCACCTTGTACCCGCACCTCGCCGACATCACGCCGTCCCGCGCCGGCTGGCAACTGGTGGAGGTGCGGCACCACGGCGGCGTGGCGCAGGTCACCCTGGACAACGTGATGGTGTGGAGCAGGAGCTGCCGCCCCAGTGTGCCTTCCTGGGGCACACAGTGACCATCGAGGACAGGCCCTCTTCACCTTCTCCTGCAACCCTGTCACCGGCGACCCGGAGTGGGACGGGCCACACCAGTGGGCGTTGGATTTTGACACCGCCAACTCCGGCACGGCTGAGTTAATGGCGTGGGTGGCGGCGGGCGTCAACATCGTGGTGGTGGTGGTGGTGTGTCTTGTGGTGTAGTGCAGCGCGCCCGGGAACGACCACTGCAGAAAGGGATCAAGGCTCACATTGGTGGTGGAGACACCTCCTGTCCTGTGTGACGTGACGAGAGGCAGGGCGCCTCACCACGCCACACTACCTGTCACCACAACCACCATCACCACTAGGGAAGACTCCAAGAGGCTCCCACCACCATCACCACCACCACCACCATCACCATCACCACCACCTATCTATCTATCTATCCATCCATTGATAGTAATAATGATAATAATAATAATAATAATAATAATAATAATAATAAGTTTGGATAAGGCCTTGAGGTGTCCAGTGATTCCCTCCAAGATGGTTTAGTGTGCAGTGTGGCCACACCTTATGCACTGGGAGTCAAAGGGCTTCATCCTTGGCGTGGGTCAGCGCGGGCAAACAGACTTGTGTGCTCACGTCCTAACAGAGATTAGCCCAGCCCTTCAGTAGCAGGATGGGTCTCCATATTCATAATGGTGACTGTCTGGTGATTCTGTACACCTTCACAAACTATTATTGAAATGGTGAAGACTGCGGCCATTAATCTTGTGCCCTCCATGCATCCTTGCTAATGTCAATAAAATAGTCTAATGCAACAGTTCTCAGCCTTTTCAATCCTAATTACCCCTGGAAGCCTGTCAGCATTGGTCACGTACAAGTTACCCACAATGCAGCGTCAGGAATGGAAAAATAAATGCACGGTTTGTTGACTTAGTTTAAACTTGACAAATTAAGGTTTATTAGAGAACTGGGAAGACACATGATGAGTGGTGGTAGAGTTAGTGGCGAGTCAATAGGAAGGTTTGACAGGCTACATCAGAGTGTCGGGGGAGGGAGATAAGTGCCTTCCCTCTAGCCCTAGATCACTAAACCTACCTTTTTGTGACGACTTCACTAAACTGTATCCAATTGGAATCATTTTAGGAAAAAAAAAAATATATATACAAACTTATTTTATTTAAACCAAATAATGCTAAACTGAAAGTATAAGGCTCGTAGATGCCTGCAAACACAAAAATGAATGAAATATAAACAAAAATGAATTTCCAGAATAATTATAAAAAAAATTTTTTAAGAAAAAAAAGTACTTAATTTTTTGGTTCCTGAGATCATGAAATTAACTGATACTAAAAACTAAAGCTAGAAATATATACTACATGCATCACTCGACATTGCCAGGTGCCTTCCAATCCCGAGCTGCATACATATCTTGCTGCCTGGAACGAATGAAAAAGGGCGATTTTTCTAAATGCATTTTTTTGTAAAATATATAAAAATGGTATCTGTTATTATTTTTTTGGTTTTATAATGTGTTTGTATGTGTAAAAGATTGTTATAATATGAAAACTTTGCTTATATAATATAGGGTTAGGTTAGGTTAGGTTTTCTACGACTCACATTTCACTTATTCCTGGCAGTCGAAGCAGAGGACATCAGAGTGATCTGGGCATGTTCTCCTGTGTAGGGTGACCTCCTTGGGGCATGTTCTCCTGTGTACAGGGTGACCTCCTTGCACGGCGTCAACGGTAGTGTTGGCATCACTGACCTCGCCTGCGGTACTGTCAAGGTCATGCTGGAAATCGTCGGAGTTGACTAGTAGCTGCAACACCTCACCACTAATGCATCTCCTTCGTTTCATGGTTACAGCTAAACCTCTCAGAAAGAAAAGAAAAGAAAAAACATTTGTAACACTTACTTTGTGTCGTCTGGGTCATATTTATGATATTCGTGATCTATTATAGCTAAAACACCTCTAAAACCTTCTCCTAACTCATCATGTAAACAGTACACATATCAGACATTATCATTTCTCTTCTCATTAAAACTAACATTACACATAAACGTGTTCCAAATGGATACACTGTTACTTACCATGGAAAACTGCAAAGGCGTGGTAGGGAAGCACGTGCACTCTCTATGGCATCCGGCTAGTGACTAATGGTGTAAACAATAAAAGTTGCCAATTTTCTTTTCGCCCGTTTTCTAACACACACTCAAGTAAATTTAGTCGTAGTAGTAGTAGTAGTAGTAGTAGTAGTAGTAGTAGTAGTAATAGTAATAGTAGTAAAAGAAGTAGTAGTAATATAGTAGAAGTTCTAATAGTAGTAGTAGTAGTAATGGTAGTAGTAGTAGTAGTAGTAGTAGTAGTAGTGATGGCGATAAGAGTACTAGTCGTCGTAGTCGTAGTAGTAGTAGTAGTAGTAGTAGTAGTAGTGAAGGTGATAGTAGTAGTAATAGTAGAAGTAATAGTAGTAGTGTAGTAGTAGTAGTAGTAGTAGTAGTAACAGCAACGAGCTAATATGACTGTTGAATACATGAAGAGGTGGTGAGAGAGCAATGATATGATAAGGCCATATCACACATTAGGAAATGCAAGTAGCAGTGAAGCACGGAAGGACAATCAGTAAATCAGTTGTATAAATTAATACTATCGGTCCATAAGAATATTTATGTACATTTTCAAGTTTATGTGGTTATTTCACATAAGTTTGTTAGTTTATCTTGTTTGATATGGAACAGTAGTAGTAGTAGTAGTAGTAGTAGTAGTAGTAGTAGTAGTAGCAGTGAAGCACGGAAGGACAATCAAGGACAGTCAGTGATGTAGTGGTGGAACGCTCATCTCCACCCACCACTAGTATTCTCACTCCACTCATTCAACACACTACAAAAAGCCACTGGAAAAACACATGGGTCTCTCTCTCTCTCTCTCTCTCTCTCTCTCTCTCTCTCTCTCTCTCTCTCTCTCTCTCACGATAAGCACTATGAGACAAGCTTTCATAATCTTCCTGGTTAATTATATTGCAAAGCGACAAGGCAACAGTTTAAAAGATTGATATTGACCCTTGCATGAGCACCACTATAAATAAAATTGCCTACACTACTAATGTGGGGAAGATGGACACTGGACACCGCTTCCCACACACACATACACACACACACACACAGTCTTCCAGTACACACTCTCCACCACAAGCCACAGCGTAGATAAATGGATAAATAGAAATATAGATAACTTAAATTTACGTAACATATATTTAAGTTTTTTATTGTGATCATTTCCTTTTGTCAATGAAGTC
>NC_059256.1:13363193-13401872 GCF_017591435.1 Portunus trituberculatus | reverse complement strand
ACTAACTAACTCACTAACTAACTAACTAACTAACTAACTAACTAACTAACTAACTAACTAACTCACTAACTCACTAACTCACTAACTAACTAACTAACTAACTAACTAACTAACTAACTAACTAACTAACTAACTAACTAACTAACTCACGTCTGTCTGTCTCGCCTTGGCCTTCCTCTACCTGCCCTGCCACCATTCATGAACACGTTGCATGCACCCTTGCCATTTCTCTAATTATAGTATTGGATCTCACCACTTCACTCACAAAATTCTTCAAAGTGCCTTATTAGTTTTTTGGAATAGCAGGAATTTATTATCAGTACCAAGACTAGTAGTGTCCATAGATTGAAATACTCCTTAATTGTGTTTGTAAATCGTGATTTTTGTATTGTTACGCCATCACTCCTCCAGCACGACACGAGGCGAGGGTGGTGGTGGTGGTGGTGGTGACGCACAGACAAACTCTTCACAGGTTCACTTTACTTTCCAACCCTCGTTAATAAACTGAGTAGAGAATTAAGGAGACAACAAGAGTACATTTTCAATACAATGAAGTATAAGGAACACTTACATTATAATATTCTTTAAGCTAAAACCAACAATCCCAAACCACGCACAGCACATGTCACAAATCACATCACAGATCCTGCTCCTAACTCACTCCAGAGAGATACACAGCCAGATAGTACAATTATTGACCAACACTTAAATAACATACGACACCTGACAGAAGCAAGTCTTCGTCACAGCCACCACCACCACCACCACCACCTCTACCAGTAGTCAGTCCCAGTCTGCTTCTGTCATCCAACCAAGTAAACCTCAAAGTTTCCTATTCTCGCTTTACATGAACCGTGGTGGTGGTGGTGGTGGTGGTGGCTGGTGCTGCTGCTGCTTCATGGTAGTTCCCTCATACATACAACAAACAGCTTTGACGCAAAATGACTCTTTCCATTATTAATCCAATGTAGTTAGTTATCTGGTACATGTAGAACAATCATTAGTGTACCCCTATCAGAGTAAGCACATCAAAGTTAGTAGTATTAGTAGTATTCCAAACTGTTTGCCTCCTGCCTGATTAGCTAGCCCTTTTCAACCTTTCCTTAAATTGTAAGTTGAAAAAAGCATCTTCAAGTCAATAAGTAGCCAGCCAGGTATTGGAACCTTTCAACCTGCTTTACAATCATTCCTTCAATTATTAAGCACTCCTGCGCATTACCCATATTCATGTTGATCATTTCAGTTTTTGTGCAGTTAATAACAAGTCCCATCCTCCTTCGCTCTTCTCTCTCAGTAACCACTCACTGACACACTCACTCTCTGCATCTCTCTCTCCTGCTCCATGCCACACAAAAACACAACAATACAAACACAACAACACAAACACAACAACAATACAAACACAACAACAATACAAAACACAACAATACAAAACATAAATAATAAATAACAAATAACAATAAACAATAAATAATACAAAAATAATAATAATATAATAAAATATAAAATAATAATAAATAAATAATAATATAACAATATAATATAAACACAATAATAATAAAATACAATAATATAAAATAAATAATAATAATATAATAATATAAAATAATAATACAAATAAAAATAATAATAAAAATAATAATAAATAAATAATATAAATAAAAAATAATAATAATATAATAAAAACAATAATATAAAATATAATAATAATAATATAATAATAATAATAATAATAATAATAATAATAATAATAATAATAATATAAAATAATAATAATATAAAATATAATAATAATATAAATATAAATAATAATATAAAATAATAATAATAATAAAATAATAAATAATAATATAATAATAATAATAATATAATAATAATAATAATAAAATAAATAAATAAAATAATAATATAATAAAATAATAAATAATAAAACATATAATAATAATAATAATAATATAAATAATAATAATAATAATATAAATAATAATAATAATAATAATAAAATAATAAAAATAATAATAAATAATAATAATAAACACACAGTAAACACCAATAATAATAAAACACACAGCAAACACCAATAATAATACAAACACACAGTAAACACCAATAATAATAATAATAATACACAGTAAAACACAATAATAATAATAATAAACACACAGTAAACATAATAATAATAATAATAATAATAACACACACACAAATAATAATAATAACACAAATAATAAAACAATAATAATAATAATAAACACACAATAAACACCAATAATAACACACACATAGCAACACTAATAATAATAAAAACACAGTAAACACTAATAATAATAATAAACACACATAAACACTAATAATAATACAAACACACAGCAAACACTAATAATAATAATAAACACACATCAACACCAATAATAACACAAACACACAGCAACACAATAATAACACAAACACACAGCAAACACAAATAACATAACACAAACACACACAGCAAACACACCAATAATAACACAAACACACAGCAAACACCAATAATAACACAAACACACAGCAAACACCAATAATAACACAAACACACAGCAAACACCAATAATAACACAAACACACAGCAAACACCAATAATAACACAAACACAACTAAGAAATAAAGATGAAAACAAGACAAAGAATTGAAAGAAAAGAAATGAAAAGAACGAAAACTGAAAAAAAAGAATCAAAACAAGAAGACGTAATAAAACAAAACAAAACAACAACAATTAAAAATAACAACAAAACAACAACAACAAAAAAAAAAAGGAAGAAGAGAAAAAAAACTAAAAATAAAATAAAGAAAATGAAAAAAAAAGATTAATTAGAAAAGACGAATTGAAATCAAATGAAGAAATCTTAAAATTGGAACAACAACAATTAAAACAAAATGAAAAATGCAAAAGAAAAATTAGAAAAAGAAGCAGAAGAAATAGAAAAAGGAGAAGTAACAAGAGAATAAACAAGAATTACAGAACAACTCCAATAAATGAACAAGAAGAAGAACAAGAAGAAGAAGAATTAGAATTACAAGAAGAAGAATTAATAGAGAATTAGAGAAGAATTGGACTAAATGAAGAAGAAGAAGAAGAAGAATTAGAATTAGAAGAAGAAGAATTAATAGAGAATTAGAGAAGAATTGGACTAAATGAAGAAGAAGAAGAAGAAGAATTAGAATTAGAAGAAGAAGAATTAATAGAGAATTAGAGAAGAATTGACTAAATGAAGAAGAAGAAGAAGAAGAATTAGAATTAGAAGAAGAAGAATTAATAGAGAATTAGAGAAAAACTCCACTAAATGAAGAAGAAGAAGAAGAAGTATTAGAATTAGAAGAAGAAGAATTAGAAGCAGGAGATGAAGAAAAGAAAAGTTTTGTTTCATGAAATCAAAATGAACTGAAATCTTTGAAATAAAACTGAACAAAATTAAACTAAATATGAATACATTAAATTAAACTGAATTAAACTGAATTAAACTGAACTCATTGAAACAACAGTAAGGTGTTTTAAAGAAAATCAAATTGAATTAAGCTAAATTGAATTAGTTATTATTGAAAGGAGGTAAATTTCACTCATTTACAAACACTAAACTAAAATTCATATTTGTTAAAAGAAATTCAGTTTATTGATGACGTGAAAGAAATTAATTAAAAAAAAATGAAAGGAAATGAAATGAATCATACAAAAATAAACATGACGAGTGTCATTTATTTTAGTGAATATTTAATGATTGAATTATAATTGAAATGGTTTGAAGTTTGTTTGTTTGTTTGTTTGAATGAAGTTTAGTTTAGGTGGTTCTAATTCAACAACACGTTCCTAACACCACGTTCCTAACACTACGTTCCTAACACCACGTTCCTAACTTTGCCCCCCAGACAGCTCCTCGGCGCCGCAACAACACGTTCCTAACACTCCTAACCACACTCTTATAACGCCACCACAACAACACGTTCCTAACACTCCTAACCACGTTCCTAACACTACGTTCCTAACACCACGTTCCTAACACTACGTTCCTAACACCACGTTCCTAACTTTGCTCCCCAGACAGCTCCTCGGCGCCGCAACAACACGTTCCTAACACTCCTAACCACACTCTTATAACGCCACCACAACAACACGTTCCTAACACTCCTAACACCACGTTCCTAACACTACGTTCCTAACACCACGTTCCTAACACTACGTTCCTAACACCACGTTCCTAACTTTGCCCCCCAGACAGCTCCTCGGCGCCGCAACAACACGTTCCTAACACTCCTAACCACACTCTTATAACGCCACCACAACAACACGTTCCTAACACTCCTAACCACGTTCCTAACACTACGTTCCTAACACCACGTTCCTAACACCACGTTCCTAACACCACGTTCCTAACACTACGTTCCTAACACCACGTTCCTAACTTTGCCCCCTAGACAGCTCCTCGGCGCCGCAATAACACGTTCCTAACACTCCTAACACCACGTTCCTAAACTTTTGTTGTATGTAATCAAATTGACTTTACATGAATTGAGGTGAATTGAATTTCTTGATGTTTAATTCAATCTTATAATGAAAATGAATGAAAATAAAATTGAAGAAAAGAATAAAATAATGAAAATAAAAAGAAATGAAGCTTTTAAAACTTGAAGAATGAAGAGAATTGGAATGATAAGAAGAACAAGAAAGAAAGCAATAAAGAAGAGAAATATTGAGAAAAATGACAAGAACAATAATGAAAGGTGAGAAAATAAAGAAAAGAAGAGAAAGAGAAAGAAATGAAGAAGAATGCAAACATGAAGACCAATCAAATGTACAAAACTAAATAAAACAACAAAAAAATACAAAACAAAAAACAAAACAACAACAAACAACAAGCAAGGGAACAACAAACATGCAAACAACAACAACATTCATACCAACTCATAAACAAAACAAACAAAAAACAACAACAACAAGAAGAAGAAGAAGAAGAAGAAGAAGAAGAAGAAGAAGAAGAAGAAGAAGAAGAAGAAGAAGAAGAAGAAGAAGAAGAAGAAGAAGAAGAAGAAGAAGAAGAAGAAGAAGAAGAAGAAGAAGAAGAAGAAGAAGAAGAAGAAGAAGAAGAAGAAGAAGAAGAAGAAGAAGAAGAAGAAGAAGAAGAAGAAGAAGAAGAAGAAGAAGAAGAAGAAGAAGAAGAAGAAGAAGAAGAAGAAGAAGAAGAAGAAGAAGAAGAAGAAGAAGAAGAAGAAGAAGAAGAAGAAGAAGAAGAAGAAGAAGAAGAAGAAGAAGAAGAAGAAGAAGAAGAAGAAGAAGAAGAAGAAACAAGAAGAAGAAGAAGAAGAAGAAGAAGAAGAAGAAGAAGAAGAAGAAGAAGAAGAAGAAGAAGAAGAAGAAGAAGAAGAAGAAGAACAAGAACAAGAAGAAGAAGAACAAGAAAAAAAGAAGAAGAAGAAAAGAACAAAAGAAGAAGAAGAAGAAGAAGAAGAAGAAGAAGAAGAAGAAGAAGAAGAAGAAGAAGAAAAGAAAGAATGAAAGAAAATAAAGAATTAGAAAGAAGAAAAAAGAAAGAAGAAGAAGAAGAAGAAGAAGAAGAAGAAGAAGAAGAAGAAGAAGAAGAAGAAGAACAAACAAACGAATGAAAAAAAGAAAGGAGGAAGAATGAAAAAGAAAACAAAGAAAGAAAAGAAGGAAGAATTTCAAACAGAAGAAAGAAGAAGAAGAAGAAGAATAAATGAGAATAAAAATGAAAATAAAACAATTAGAAAAGAAAAGAAAGAAGAAGAAGAAGAAGAAGAAGAAGAAGAAGAAGAAGAAGAAGAAGAAGAAGAAGAAGAAGAAGAAGAAGAAGAAGAAGAAGAAGAAGAAGAAGAGAAGAAGAAGAAGAAGAAGAAGAAGAAGAAGAAGAAGAAGAAGAAGAAGAAGAAGAAGAAGAAGAAGAAGAAGAAGAAGAAGAAGAAGAAGAAGAAGAAGAAGAAGAAGAAGAAGAAGAAGAAGAAGAAGAAGAAGAAGAAGAAGAAGAAGAAGAAGAAGAAGAAGAAGAAGAAGAAGAAGAAAAGAAGAAGGAAGAAGTGAAGAACAACAAGAAGAAGAAGAAGAAGAAGAAGAAGAAGAAGAAGAAGAAGAAGAAGAAGAAGAAGAAGAAGAAGAAGAATTCAAATCAAAACAAAATGAAAACAACAACAATGAAAAGATTATTATTAACAACAACAAGAAGAAGAAGAACAACAACAACAACAACAACAATGACAATTCAAAGATGCAAAAAGAAAATCAACAAAACTGAGAAGAAGAAGAAGAAGAAGAAGAAGAAGAATAAAAACAATTAGTATGGTTTGATTGATTGATTAATTGATTGAGTTGAATGGAAGATATTTCTGGCTATTTCAATTGAGAGTTTGTTTGTTTGTTGAGCTTTATTAAGTTGATTTGAACTTAAGAAGAAGAAGAAGAAGAAGAAGAAGAAGAAGACACATTTCATTTGGTTTCATTGGATCAAGTTGAATTGACAATAATTGAGTTGAGTTGAATTGAGTTGAGTTTACAATTTGAAGTGTTTGAAATGAATCCTATTGATTGACTGACATTTTCAAACTAAACTAAATCAACTAAGTCAATTTCAATTCAATGCAATTCAACAAAATGAAAGCAAATCACAATCCACTCAACTCAATGATACTAAACACAATAGCTGGACACTTGTTTGGTATCCTTTGAAAAAACAACAAATGCAAAACAAAATGACAACAACTGCGTGCGCCCTCAATATATGGACAAACTTTTTTATAGAAGGCTGTTTTTGTCACACTCATTCACTCCAACAAACAAACAAACAAACAAACAATGAAAACAATGAAAAACACCACCCACGCACTGTTTCTTCACAAACTCAACCATTCATTCATTCATTCAGTCACCAAAAATCTTGATCATCAAATGGACACACAGAATAGCTTATTTTCAACCTCCTCCTCCTCCTCCTCCTCCTCCTCCTCCTCCTCCTCCTCCTCCTCCTCCTCCTCCTCCTCCTCCTCCTCAAAGCAAAAAGTTCCTCTCTACTCGTAAATGAAGGATTGAATTGAGTTTGTTTGTTTAAATTCCTTGAGTTAACTGTAATAATATATTTAAGTTTGCTTTGGTCAAATGTAGTAGTAGTAGTAGTAGTAGTAGTAGTAGTAGTAGTAGTAGTAGTAGTAGTATTTTCACGTCATTGTGGTGTTGTTGTTGTTGATCAAGTTTGAATTGAATATTAGTTGTATTGAATTTTGTTTTGTAGATTTGAGTTGTTAGTTGTAATAGAGATTAAAGCTTCATTTGGTTTATTTGTCTTTTGTCATTGAGTTTTGTTTGAAATGTGTTGAATTGAGTTGAAATGAGTTTGCTAGTGTTGGTTTGAATTGTGTTGAATTGAGGTGAAGAAGAAGTGGAGTTTGAATCAGTTTGGTTTCATGTCGTCATTTCAAAATTCACTTCAAAACAACAACATTTCATGATTTCAACCCGAAAAGGAACACTTCAGATTCATGACAAGAAACAAACAAACAAACAAACATTTCAACAATGGAACAAAGGAAACAATTGCAATTATAAAACAACAACAAAAATTTATCAAGCCAAAATGAAAAGGTGAAAATATGAAGAAAAATCAAAGAAAACAAGAGAAAGGCAAATACAAGGAAAGAAGAAGACTTAGAAGAACAATGATAAACAGAGGAAGTATGCAAAACACAAAAACAATGCAAACAAACATCAACAAGAGAGAAAACAACAAAAACAAAACAAACAACAATTCAACAAAATTCAAAGAAACAACAAAGAAAATTCAAGAAAAATAATTAAAAGAAAACGAAGAGAAAGAATTGAAAAGAGAAAAGAAAGAAAGGAACAAGATAAAAAAAGGAGAAGAGGAATCAAAAGAAGAAACAAACAAAGGCAAACGAAGAAGAAGAATGAAGAAAACGAGGAATAACTCAAAGAAGAAGAAGAAGAAGAAGAAGAATTCAAACAACACAAAGGATTAAAAAAATGAAATCAAAACAAGAAGAAGAAGAAGAAGAAGAAGAAGAAGAAGAAGAAGAATAGAAAAGAAAGAAGAAGAAGAATGAAAAGAAAATGAAAAGAAAATGAAAAGAAAATGAAAAAAAATGAAAAAACACTTCAATTCAAGTGAACTGAAGTGAGCCATACATAATTAATGTTTAGAATGAAATGAATTGCATGAAAGTAAGTACGAGTGAAGGTAAATGAAACTTGTCAAAACTCTACCAAATTCAATGAAAATAACATCAATTCAACAAAATGAAACAAACTCAAAATAAACTTATAATTAATAAAAATAAACTTGAAATGAATGAAGCTCAATTAGATAACGTCAAGTTTGCTTTGATTTTGTTTAATATAATTCAATTGAAATACATATCATTAATTTTGCTTTATATTTCCTTTGGTATAATTCAAATAAGTTTCCTTGAGATGAATTTAGTTTAGTTGAATTCAGTTCAGTTTAAAAGTTTAATTTGACTTTGATTTAATGAAGTTTATTTGTGTTAATTTGAATTTAGTGTAGTGCAATTCAATTTAGCTTCGTTTAGATTAGAGTGAAAGTAAATTGTAGTGAGTCGTCGCTGGGCGAGGTGGATAATTAATCCGTGCAACGCTGCCATAAAAGGGCTCCTCGATTTGCTTTTTGTTTGAAGAAGTATGTTAATTGTGCAGACAAACTCCTTGGTTTGGCTGTACAGCACACAGTAAGACGGGGAAGCGTCAGTCAGTCAGTGTGTCCTTCCATCGTGGCCACCACATGACAAGTGACTCCATTTGCACCTGCGTGGTGACCTTCACCTTGACCTTCACCTGCCTGCCTGCCTGCCTGCCTGCCTGCCCACCCTTCCCTGGGGAAATCCCTTCATTTCATTTGGCATATAACACTTATTATTTGCATCACCTTCTTCTATTTCATGAAACACTCACAATATTCTGAGAAGGCAATTTGTTGATAATACTATCAGTAAAGAACAATACACAAACAATAACAAAAAACAATTATAACAAACATTTGAAAAACTCAAACAATTCAAACAACAACAACAACTAAAACATACAAAATTAAACTTGAACAATAAAAGACAAACAACAATACAAAATGAGGAATATACAAAAGAAAAGAAAAGAAAAGAAAAGAAGGAAAAAGAAAAAATGTTGAAAACAAACAAATGAAGAAGAAGCAAAAAAGTGTGAAGCAGCAGATGAAGACAAAGTAAAGGCAGAAGAAGAAAAATTCCAGGTTGAAAAAGAATTGTAAGAGTAACAATGGAAAGAATTACATTCCACAATTACAACAACAACAACAACAACAACAACAACAACAACAACAACAACAACAACAACAAGGATTCAAGAAAAAAGAAAGCAAATTTACAACATATCAAATAATAACACAACTCAAACCAAAACAATCAAACAAAAACACAAAAAACAACAAAAACAACAAAAAAAACAAAACCACAAACAAATCAAACAACATCAAAAATGAAAAGAAAAAGGAACAACAATTCAAACAAGTACAATTCAAACAAACACATGACAAAAAATGAAGAAAACAAAACATTGATAAGAAAAACAATTAAAACAAAAATAAAGACATGAATAAAAAAATGAACAACTAAATGAACAAGACGAAGAAAGAATGAAAACAAACAAACAAAAAATCAAAGAAAAAAACAAAAAAGAAAAGAAGAAAAATGCAACAAGAATGAAAAGAAGAAGAAAACTTTGAAGAAACCAATGAATGAAATAGAAAGGTTAAGAAGTGCACATGACATGGTGCATGAACACTTAGCACTGAGCAGGAAGTGTGTTCCATGGATGCCTCATTTGCTTACGGAACAAGAGCACGCACAAGAGCGAATGGGTGCGGCGGATTAACATAACATAACATAACATAAATAATAGGATAACAAAGGGCCACCAGGGCCCATCTAGGTCATCCTGTATCAGTCGCACAGCCACCTCGTCATCACTACTTAAAGATACACTTACAAGTACTACTACACAATACATTATATACTAATTCTAAATATTTGGCCCATTAACAGGGCTAAGTTCCAGAGCTCTACCACTCTATGACTAAAGAAATATTTTCTTGTATCTAACCTGCAGCCTTGCTTTCTAATGTTCCTGCCATGATTTGTAGTCCTACTTCCCTCCTCTAAGGTAAAGAAAGATCTCACATCTATGTAGTTTGTATCTGAGAACATTTGAAATAACTCTATCATATCCCCTCTTATACATCTCCTCTCAAATGAAAACATGTTTAATTCCTTTAATCTATCTCTATACTCCAGGCGCTTTAATGCTGGTATCATCCTAGTTGCTCTTCTCTGAACTGCTTCTAACATGTTGATATCCTGCCTATAGTGGGGTGACCAGGCCTCTATGCAATACTCTAAATGACAACAATTCAAATTGAAAGAAAAACAATGAAAAGAAGAAAAAAGTCAATCCAGTGAAATGAAGAAATGATAAATCCAACACAAGAATAATAAAAAATGTTTTCCCAAACTTAGTGAATGAATGGAGAACAAACAAGTCAACAACATAAGAAGCAGCACATCAAACCAAGGAAACAATTCAAACAACAACAACAACAACAACAACAACATACAAAACATACATACAACAAAACAAATACAAATACTACTACAATTCAAACAAGGAAAACAAACAAACAAACAAACAAACAAACAATTCAACACAACAACAATTCTAAACAACACACAAACAAGGAAACAAACAAAACATTGACAAGAAAAACCATTGAAGAAAATCAACAATTGAAAGAAGAAGAAGAAGAAGAAGAAGAAGAAGAAGAAGAAGCAAACAAGGATGATAAAGGAGAAAAGAAGGATTTGAACAACAACAACAACAACAACAACAACAACAACAACAACAACAACAAGAATGAAAAGGAGAACATTTTGAACCAATAACAATTACAGGAAGAACAATTACACGAACAAAACAATCTCAACTCTAAAAACAACAACAACAACAACAAACAAAATGACAACAATCAAAAAAGAAGACGAAGAAAAACAAATGATGAATGATGACAAGGCTATAAAGAAGAAATGAAACAATGCAAACAAATGAAGAGAAGAAAAAATGAAAGAAGAGGAAGAATGAACAAAGTAAGAATACTGTAGGTTCAATGAATGCTATCCTGTGGAAGCCTCGGGGGGGATACATACATAGCGCTTCCGTCACTCAATTCTTATGCCCACCACATTCCATCTTCACCTTCAATCTTACACTCACTCTCATTCCTCAACCACACTTCCCTCACTCACTAACTAACTAACTAACTAACTAACTAACTAACTAACTAACTAACTAACTAACTAACTAACTAACTAACTCACTAACTCACTAACTAACTAACTAACTAACTAACTAACTAACTAACTAACTCACGTCTGTCTGTCTCGCCTTGGCCTTCCTCTACCTGCCCTGCCACCATTCATGAACACGTTGCATGCACCCTTGCCATTTCTCTAAGAAGGATTTCAACAACATTTCAAAACAACATCAACAACAACAATTACAAGAAGGAGAACAAGAATTACAAAAAAAGATGAAAAAGAAGAAAATGAAAAGAACAAGAAGAATTAAGAGAAGGAGAAATGTTGTAAGAAATAAGAATGAAAGGAAGAAAAAGAAAAAGACAAGAATGAAAAGAAGAAGAGGAAGAAGAAAAAGAGTAAAAATAATGAAAATGAGAATAAAATGAAAAGAAGACAAATTGTATTAAGCGGAAGGGTTGCAAAAGGCAGCCTGCTCGCTACACTCCCTCACTAAGAAGAAGAAGAAGAAGAAGAAGAAGAAGAAGAAGAAGATGGCGTCTCGTAACAAGGAAAGGAATCAATGAACATTCCTTACGTGTTTGTCCATGCATGGTGAATTCCAGCATGGAGTGAACACGTTGGTCATTACTTTGGTCCTTAAGGCATAAACGATCATGATGGGTGACAGGAAGGATGGGTGATGAGCAGAGAGGTTACTTACTTTCCTCTCTTGGTCTACACTCTCTCCTCTTTGAAATACAATATACTGTACATTCCTATCACAATGCTATACACAACTTGTACACATCACTCTTTTCTGCTGGTGTAGATAAGGCCAATATTGCACAAAACATTACCCACTACACATCTACAACTGTCTACAAAATATACAATTTTATACACCCAATCTACAAATGATCACTACACCACTGATCATTTGTACCAACCTTCACAACTTCATTGCTACGTCTCCAAGAACCACCCTCTTCTTCCTCCTCCTCCTCCTCCTCCTCCTCCAGCAGCAGCAGGAGCAGCAGTGTGGTTGGTGTGTGTTGTATGTCTTGCACGCTCACTCCAAACACTTCCCTCACAAAACAAAACATCACAAGTGTCATTTATTTTAGTGAATATTTAATGATTGAATTATAATTGAAATGGTTTGAAGTTTGTTTGTTTGTTTGTTTGAATGAAGTTTAGTTTAGGTGGTTCTAATTCAATTCTTTCACTTCACCTTCAAACTTGATACACTTTTGTTGTATGTAATCAAATTGACTTTACATGAATTGAGGTGAATTGAATTTCTTGATGTTTAATTCAATCTTATAATGAAAATGAATGAAAATAAAAATTGAAGAAAAAAGAATAAAATAATGAAAATAAAAAGAAATGAAGCTTTTAAAAACTTGAAGAATGAAGAGAATTGGAATGATAAGAAGAACAAGAAAGAAAGCAATAAAGAAGAGAAATATTGAGAAAAAATGACAAGAACAATAATGAAAGGTGAGAAAATAAAGAAAAGAAGAGAAAGAGAAAGAAATGAAGAAGAATGCAAACATGAAGACCAATCAAATGTACAAAACTAAATAAAACAACAAAAAAAAAAAAAGAAAAAACAAAACAACAACAAACAACAAGCAAGGGAACAACAAACATGCAAACAACAACAACATTCATACCAACTCATAAACAAAACAAACCAAAAACAAGAAGAAGAAGAAGAAGAAGAAGAAGAAGAAGAAGAAGAAGAAGAAGAAGAAGAAGAAGAAGAAGAAGAAGAAGAAGAAGAAGAAGAAGAAGAAGAAGAAGAAGAAGAAGAAGAAGAAGAAGAAGAAGAAGAAGAAGAAGAAGAAAAAGAAGAAGAAGAAGAAGAAGAAGAAAAGAAGAAGAAGAAGAAGAAGAAGAAGAAGAAGAAGAAGAAGAAGAAGAAGAAAGAAGAAGAAGAAGAAGAAGAAGAAGAAAAGAAGAAGAATTGAAAGAAGAAGAGAAGAAGAAGAAGAAGAAGAAGAAGAAGAAGAAGAAGAAGAAGAAAAGAAAAGAAGAAGAAAGAAGAAGAAGAATTGAAAGAAGAAAAGAAAGAAAAAAGAAAGAAGCAAAAAAAAAGGAATAGAGGAATAAAAGAAGAAAACAAGAACAAACAAACGAATGACAAGAAAGGAGGAAGAATGAAAAGAACACAAAGAAAGAAAAGAAGGAAGAATTTCAAACAGAAGAAAGAAAAGAAGAAGAATTGGAATAAATGAGAATAAAAATGAAAATAAAAGAATTAGAAAAAGAAAAATTGGAGGAAGAAGAAGAAGAAGAAGAAGAAGAAGAAGAAGAAGAAGAAGAAGAAGAAGAAGAAGAAGAAGACAATGACAATTTCAAACAAGATGAACAATGAAAACAAAACAATGAACAAAATGAAAGAAGAAGAAGAAGAAGAAGAAGAAGAAGAAGAAGAAGAAGAAGAAGAAGATGAACAATGAAAACAAAACAATGAAGAAGATGAAAGAAGAAGAAGAAGAAGAAGAAGAAGAAGAAGAAGAAGAAGAATAAAATGTTCAAAGAAAATGAAAAAGAAAACAACAACAATACCAAATGAAATGAAGAAGAAAAAAGAAGAAGAAGAAGAAGAAGAAGAAGAAGAAGAAGAAGAAGAAGAAGAATTCAAATCAAAACAAAATGAAAACAACAACAATGAAAAGATTATTATTAACAACAACAAGAAGAAGAACAACAACAACAACAACAACAATGACAATTCAAAGATGCAAAAAGAAAATCAACAAAACTGAGAAGAAGAAGAAGAAGAAGAAGAAGAAGAATAAAAACAATTAGTATGGTTTGATTGATTGATTAATTGATTGAGTTGAATGGAAGGTATTTCTGGCTATTTCAATTGAGAGTTTGTTTGTTTGTTGAGCTTTATTAAGTTGATTTGAACTTAAGAAGAAGAAGAAGAAGAAGAAGAAGAAGAAGACACATTTCATTTGGTTTCATTGGATCAAGTTGAATTGACAATAATTGAGTTGAGTTGAATTGAGTTGAGTTTACAATTTGAAGTGTTTGAAATGAATCCTATTGATTGACTGACATTTTCAAACTAAACTAAATCAACTAAGTCAATTTCAATTCAATGCAATTCAACAAAATGAAAGCAAATCACAATCCACTCAACTCAATGATGCTAAACACAATAGCTGGACACTTGTTTGGTATCCTTTGAAAAAACAACAAATGCAAAACAAAATGACAACAACTGCGTGCGCCCTCAATATATGGACAAACTTTTTATAGAAGGCTGTTTTGTCACACTCATTCACTCCAACAAACAAACAAACAAACAAACAATGAAAACAATGAAAAACACCACCCACGCACTGTTTCTTCACAAACTCAACCATTCATTCATTCATTCAGTCACCAAAAAATCTTGATCATCAAATGGACACACAGAATAGCTTATTTTCAACCTCCTCCTCCTCCTCCTCCTCCTCCTCCTCCTCCTCCTCCTCCTCCTCCTCAAAGCAAAAAGTTCCTCTCTACTCGTAAATGAAGGATTGAATTGAGTTTGTTTGTTTAAATTCCTTGAGTTAACTGTAATAATATATTTAAGTTTGCTTTGGTCAAATGTAGTAGTAGTAGTAGTAGTAGTAGTAGTAGTAGTAGTAGTAGTAGTTTCACGTCATTGTGGTGTTGTTGTTGTTGATCAAGTTTGAATTGAATATTAGTTGTATTGAATTTTGTTTTGTAGATTTGAGTTGTTAGTTGTAATAGAGATTAAAGCTTCATTTGGTTTATTTGTCTTTTGTCATTGAGTTTTGTTTGAAATGTGTTGAATTGAGTTGAAATGAGTTTGCTAGTGTTGGTTTGAATTGTGTTGAATTGAGGTGAAGAAGAAGTGGAGTTTGAATCAGTTTGGTTTCATGTCGTCATTTCAAAATTCACTTCAAAACAACAACATTTCATCATTTCAACCCGAAAAAGGAACACTTCAGATTCATGACAAGAAACAAACAAACAAACAAACATTTCAACAATGGAACAAAGGAAACAATTGCAATTATAAAACAACAACAAAAATTTATCAAGCCAAAAATGAAAAGGTGAAAATATGAAGAAAAATCAAAGAAAACAAGAGAAAGGCAAATACAAGGAAAGAAGAAGACTTAGAAGAACAATGATAAACAGAGGAAGTATGCAAAACACAAAAACAATGCAAACAAACATCAACAAGAGAGAAAACAACAAAAACAAAACAAACAACAATTCAACAAAAATTCAAAGAAACAACAAAGAAAATTCAAGAAAAATAATTAAAAGAAAACGAAGAGAAAGAATTGAAAAGAGAAAAGAAAGAAAGGAACAAGATAAAAAAAGGAGAAGAGGAATCAAAAGAAGAAACAAACAAAGGCAAACGAAGAAGAAGAATGAAGAAAACGAGGAATAACTCAAAGAAGAAGAAGAAGAAGAAGAATTCAAACAACACAAAGGATTAAAAAAATGAAATCAAAACAAGAAGAAGAAGAAGAAGAAGAAGAAGAAGAAGAAGAAGAAGAAGAAGAAGAAGAAGAAGAAGAAAAGTAGAAAAAAACTTACAACAAAAAAAGAATTGATTGCAAAATAAATGTTAAAAGAAGAAGAAGAAGAAGAAGAAGAAGAAGAAGAAGAAGAAGAAGAAGAAGAAGAAGAAGAAAAGAAGAAGAAGAAGAAGAAGAAGAAAAAGAAAAAGAAGAAGAAGAGTGTTCCAGATGAGGTGAATTACAACATTGAACACAAAAAACCAAGAAATATTGACAAAAACAACAATTGCAATCAAATTTAGAATGATAAAATGAAAAGAAAATTGCAAAGAATACTAATGAATTGAAGATGAATGACAACAATTCAAATTGAAAGAAAAACAATGAAAAGAAGAAAAAAGTCAATCCAGTGAAATGAAGAAATGATAAATCCAACACAAGAATAATAAAAAAAATGTTTTCCCAAACTTAGTGAATGAATGGAGAACAAACAAGTCAACAACATAAGAAGCAGCACATCAAACCAAGGAAACAATTCAAACAACAACAACAACAACAACAACAACATACAAAACATACATACAACAAAACAAATACAAATACTACTACAATTCAAACAAGGAAAACAAACAAACAAACAAACAATTCAACACAACAACAATTCTAAACAACACACAAACAAGGAAACAAACAAAACATTGACAAGAAAAACCATTGAAGAAAATCAACAATTGAAAGAAGAAGAAGAAGAAGAAGAAGAAGAAGAAGAAGAAGAAGCAAACAAGGATGATAAAGGAGAAAAGAAGGATTTGAACAACAACAACAACAACAACAACAACAACAACAACAACAACAAGAAGAATGAAAAGGAGAACATTTTGAACCAATAACAATTACAGGAAGAACAATTACACGAACAAAACAATCTCAACTCTAAAAACAACAACAACAACAACAAACAAAATGACAACAATCAAAAAAGAAGACGAAGAAAAACAAATGATGAATGATGACAAGGCTATAAAGAAGAAATGAAACAATGCAAACAAATGAAGAGAAGAAAATGAAAGAAGAGGAAGAATGAACAAAGTAAGAATACTGTAGGTTCAATGAATGCTATCCTGTGGAAGCCTCGGGGATACATACATAGCGCTCACACTCAATTCTTATGCACACCACATTCCATCTTCACCTTCAATCTTACACTCACTCTCATTCCTCAAGCACACTTCCCTCACTCACTAACTCACTAACTCACTAACTCACTAACTAACTAACTAACTAACTAACTAACTAACTAACTAACTAACTAACTAACTAACTAACTAACTAACTGTCTGTCTGTCTCGCCTTGGCCTTCCTCTACCTGCCCTGCCACCATTCATGAACACGTTGCATGCACCCTTGCCATTTCTCTAAGAAGGATTTCAACAACATTTCAAAACAACATCAACAACAACAATTACAAGAAGGAGAAGAACAAGAATTACAAAAAAAGATGAAAAAAGAAGAAAAATGAAAAGAACAAGAAGAATTAAGAGAAGGAGAAATGTTGTAAGAAATAAGAATGAAAGGAAGAAAAAGAAAAAGACAAGAATGAAAAGAAGAAGAGGAAGAAGAAAAAGAGTAAAAATAATGAAAATGAGAATAAAATGAAAAGAAGACAAATTGTATTAAGCGGAAGGGTTGCAAAAGGCAGCCTGCTCGCTACACTCCCTCACTAAGAAGAAGAAGAAGAAGAAGAAGAAGAAGAAGAAGAAGATGGCGTCTCGTAACAAGGAAAGGAATCAATGAACATTCCTTACGTGTTTGTCCATGCATGGTGAATTCCAGCATGGAGTGAACACGTTGGTCATTACTTTGGTCCTTAAGGCATAAACGATCATGATGGGTGACAGGAAGGATGGGTGATGAGCAGAGAGGTTACTTACTTTCCTCTCTTGGTCTACACTCTCTCCTCTTTGAAATACAATATACTGTACATTCCTATCACAATGCTATACACAACTTGTACACATCACTCTTTTCTGCTGGTGTAGATAAGGCCAATATTGCACAAAACATTACCCACTACACATCTACAACTGTCTACAAAATATACAATTTTATACACTAATCTACAAATGATCACTACACCACTGATCATTTGTGGCCAACCTTCACAACTTCATTGCTACGTCTCCAAGAACCACCCTCTTCTTCCTCCTCCTCCTCCTCCTCCTCCAGCAGCAGCAGGAGCAGCAGTGTGGTTGGTGTGTGTTGTATGTCTTGCACGCTCACTCCAAACACTTCCCTCACAAAACAAAACATCACAAGTGTCATTTATTTTAGTGAATATTTAATGATTGAATTATAATTGAAATGGTTTGAAGTTTGTTTGTTTGTTTGTTTGAATGAAGTTTAGTTTAGGTGGTTCTAATTCAATTCTTTCACTTCACCTTCAAACTTGATACACTTTTGTTGTATGTAATCAAATTGACTTTACATGAATTGAGGTGAATTGAATTTCTTGATGTTTAATTCAATCTTATAATGAAAATGAATGAAAATAAAAATTGAAGAAAAAGAATAAAATAATGAAAATAAAAAGAAATGAAGCTTTTAAAAACTTGAAGAATGAAGAGAATTGGAATGATAAGAAGAACAAGAAAGAAAGCAATAAAGAAGAGAAATATTGAGAAAAATGACAAGAACAATAATGAAAGGTGAGAAAATAAAGAAAAGAAGAGAAAGAGAAAGAAATGAAGAAGAATGCAAACATGAAGACCAATCAAATGTACAAAACTAAATAAAACAACAAAAAAATACAAAACAAAAGAAAAAACAACAACAACAACAAACAACAAGCAAGGAACAACAAACATGCAAACAACAACAACATTCAAAACTAATAAACAAAACAAACAAAAACAACAACAAAAGAAAAGAAACAAACGAAGAAAACAACAACAACAAGAAGAACAACAACAACAACAACAACAAGAACAAGAACAAGAACAAGAAGAAGAAGAAGAAGAAGAAGAAGAAGAAGAAGAAAGAAGAAGAAGAAAGAGAAGAAGAATTAAAAGAGGAAGAAGAGAAGAAGAAGAAGAAGAAGAAGAAGAAGAAGAAGAAGAAGAAGAAGAAGAAGAAGAAGAAAGAAGAAGAAGAAGAAGAAGAAAAAAAAGGAGAATTGAAGAGAAGAAGAAGAAGAAGAAGAAGAAGAAGAAGAAGAAGAAGAAGATAAGAAACAAAAGAAATGAAAGAAGAGGAAGAATTGAAAGAAGAAAAGAAAGAAAAGAAGAGAAAAAAAAGGATAAGAGGAATAAAAAGAAGAAAACAAGAACAAACAAACGAATGACAAAAAAACAAAGGAGGAAGAATGAAAAAGAACAAAAGAAAGAAAAGAAGGAAGAATTTCAAACAGAAGAAAGAAAAGAAGAAGAATTGGAATAAATGAGAATAAAAATAAAAATAAAAGAATTAGAAAAGAAAATTGAGAAGGAAGAAGAAGAAGAAGAAGAAGAAGAAGAAGAAGAAGAAGAAGAAGAAGAAGAAGAAATTTCAAACAAGATGAATGAAAACAATGAACAAATTCAAACAAGATGAACAATGAAAACAAAACAATGAACAAAAAAAGAAGAAGAAGAAGAAGAAGAAGAAGAAGAAGAAGAAGAAGAATTCAAATCAAAACAAAATGAAAACAACAACAATGAAAAGATTATTATTAACAACAACAATGAAGAAGAAGAAGAACAACAACAACAACAACAACAATGACAATTCAAAGATGCAAAAAGAAAATCAACAAAACTGAGAAGAAGAAGAAGAAGAAGAAGAAGAAGAATAAAAACAATTAGTATGGTTTGATTGATTGATTAATTGATTGAGTTGAATGGAAGATATTTCTGGCTATTTCAATTGAGAGTTTGTTTGTTTGTTGAGCTTTATTAAGTTGATTTGAACTTAAGAAGAAGAAGAAGAAGAAGAAGAAGAAGAAGAAGACACATTTCATTTGGTTTCATTGGATCAAGTTGAATTGACAATAATTGAGTTGAGTTGAATTGAGTTGAGTTTACAATTTGAAGTGTTTGAAATGAATCCTATTGATTGACTGACATTTTCAAACTAAACTAAATCAACTAAGTCAATTTCAATTCAATGCAATTCAACAAAATGAAAGCAAATCACAATCCACTCAACTCAATAATACTAAACACAATAGCTGGACACTTGTTTGGTATCCTTTGAAAAAACAACAAATGCAAAAACAAAAATGACAACAACTGCGTGCGCCTCAATATATGGACAAACTTTTTATAGAAGGCTGTTTTTGTCACACTCATTCACTCCAACAAACAAACAAACAAACAAACAATGAAAACAATGAAAAACACCACCCACGCACTGTTTCTTCACAAACTCAACCATTCATTCATTCATTCAGTCACCAAAAAATCTTGATCATCAAATGGACACACAGAATAGCTTATTTTCAACCTCTCCTCCTCCTCCTCCTCCTCCTCCTCCTCCTCCTCCTCCTCCTCCTCAAAGCAAAAAGTTCCTCTCTACTCGTAAATGAAGGATTGAATTGAGTTTGTTTGTTTAAATTCCTTGAGTTAACTGTAATAATATATTTAAGTTTGCTTTGGTCAAATGTAGTAGTAGTAGTAGTAGTAGTAGTAGTAGTAGTAGTAGTAGTAGTATTTTCACGTCATTGTGGTGTTGTTGTTGTTGATCAAGTTTGAATTGAATATTAGTTGTATTGAATTTTGTTTTGTAGATTTGAGTTGTTAGTTGTAATAGAGATTAAAGCTTCATTTGGTTTATTTGTCTTTGTCATTGAGTTTTGTTTGAAATGTGTTGAATTGAGTTGAAATGAGTTTGCTAGTGTTGGTTTGAATTGTGTTGAATTGAGGTGAAGAAGAAGTGGAGTTTGAATCAGTTTGGTTTCATGTCGTCATTTCAAAATTCACTTCAAAACAACAACATTTCATCATTTCAACCCGAAAAGGAACACTTCAGATTCATGACAAGAAACAAACAAACAAACAAACATTTCAACAATGGAACAAAGGAAACAATTGCAATTATAAAACAACAACAAAAATTTATCAAGCCAAAAATGAAAAGGTGAAAATATGAAGAAAAATCAAAGAAAACAAGAGAAAGGCAAATACAAGGAAAGAAGAAGACTTAGAAGAAGAACAATGATAAACAGAGGAAGTATGCAAAACACAAAAACAATGCAAACAAACATCAACAAGAGAGAAAACAACAAAAACAAAACAAACAACAATTCAACAAAAATTCAAAGAAACAACAAAGAAAATTCAAGAAAAATAATTAAAAGAAAACGAAGAGAAAGAATTGAAAAGAGAAAAGAAAGAAAGGAACAAGATAAAAAAAGGAGAAGAGGAATCAAAAGAAGAAACAAACAAAGGCAAACGAAGAAGAAGAATGAAGAAAACGAGGAATAACTCAAAGAAGAAGAAGAAGAAGAAGAAGAATTCAAACAACACAAAGGATTAACAAAATGAAATCAAAACAAGAAGAAGAAGAAGAAGAAGAAAGAAAGAAGAAGAAAAGAAGAAGAAGAAGAAGAGAGAAGAAGAAGAAGAAGAAGAAGAAATGTAAATGAGGAATTGAAAGATAAAGAAAAATGAAAGAAAAGAAGGAAAAAGCAACAAGAAGAAGAAGAAGAAGAAGAAGAAGAAGAAGAAGAAGAAGAAGAAGAAGAAGAAGAAGAAGAAGAAGAAGAAGAAGAAGAAGAAGAAGAAGAAGAAGAAGAAGAAGAAGAAGAAGAAGAAGAAGAAGAAGAAGATTAGATTAAAAGAAGAAGAAGAAGAAGAAGAAGAAGAAGAAGAAGAAGAAGAAGAAGAAGATGATGATTTGAAGAAGAAGAAGAAGAAGAAGAAGAAGAAGAAGAAGAAGAAGAAGAAGAAGAAGAAGAAGAAAAGAAGAAGAAGAAGAGAAAAAGAAGAAGAAGAAGAAGAAATAGAAGAAGAAGAAGAAGAAGAAGAAGAAGAAGAAGAAGAAGAAGAAGAAGAAGAAGAAGGATTAAAGCTACAAAAACAACAACAACAACAACAACAAGGAAAACAAACAATTGCAAGAACTACTTCAAACAAACACAATTCAAACAAGAAGAAGAAGAAGAAGAAGAAGAAGAAGAAGAAGAAGAAGAAGAAGAAGAAGAAGAGAAGAAGAAGAAGAAGAAGAAGAAGAAGATTTGAAGAAGAAGAAGAACAACAAGAACAAGAACAAGAAGAAGAACAACAACAACAACTACTTCAAACAAACACAATTCAAACAAGAAGAAGAAGAAGAAGAAGAAGAAGAAGGATTGCAAACAAATGAAAAGACGACAAATTTGAACTATTATTAAGAAGAAGAAGAATTGAAGCCTTCCAGTACACGGGGAGGAGGGGAGTTAGACAACAAACAACAAACACCGCCTCGTTCACGTCCTGGTTCGATGGTTCACTGGTTCACGTACTTGTCTCGCCCGCTCACTGGTCCACTGGTTCGCTTCCTCCCTCACGTACAAACTCGTGCACGTACACAGAGTCTCCCTTCCCTCGTACCGCCAGCTGCCTCACACCTCCACCCTGATCAAACACGCAGAGAGGAAACACATGGGAAACGCTACGTCTTTGTCACTCCACCCACTCCACCCTGGAACACAGCAGCGCACCAAGTGGTCTGTGTACACCTGTCCACCTTACCTGTGTGCTGTGTGTCCCTGTGTGGCGTCAGGAAGAGGAGGATGAGGCAATGTAACACCCACTCGCGTCGCCCTAACTTTGCACACTCAAGCCGACACACTGAATGACTGAAACTCCACCCTCAGTCTCCACCCCCAGTCCACCCCAGCCTCCTGCCCTCCACCTCCCCCTAGCCTGGCCGATGGTTCTCTTCCACCTTGCATTTTGACCGCCATTGTCTCTACAGTACACATGATTAGTGGCAAAATATGACGACGTGTCTGTACAAAACCCCTTTCCTTTCACTTCACATGCAAGAAATTAATGGTTCTCTCGCCTACAAGTTCCTGCCACCACCACCACCACCACCACCACCTCACCCCCTCCACACCTTGACACACTGCACCATCAAACAAAGGTGTGTCTGTGTGTCTGTGTCTGTCTGTGTGTGTGTTAAATTGTGTTCCAGTACTGAAGGGGTTAAGAGATTAGAGGCGTATTAATGGGTGTGTCTGTCTGTCTGTGTGTCTGTCTGTGTGTTAAATTGTGTTCCAGTACTGAAGGGGTTAAGGGATTAGGGGCGTATTAATGGGTGTGTCTGTGTGTCTGTGTGTCTGTGTGTGTGTTAAATTGTGTTCCAGTACTGAAGGGGTTAAGGGATTAGAGGCGTCTTAATGGGTGTGTCTGTCTGTGTGTCTGTGTGTGTGTTAAATTGTGTTCCAGTACTGAAGGGGTTAAGGGATTAGAGGCGTATTAATGGGTGTGTCTGTATGTCTGTGTGTCTGTGTGTGTGTTAAATTGTGTTCCAGTACTGAAGGGGTTAAGAGATTAGAGACGTATTAATGGGTGTGTCTGTGTGTCTGTGTGTTTTAATGTGTCTGTGTGTTTTAATGGCGCTGGTGTCTCTCCTCCTCCTCCTCTTCCTCCTCCTCTTCCTCTTCCTCTTCCTCTTCCTCTTGTGTGTCGTATTAATGGTTAGTGAATGTGTGTCATCTCCATTAAAACTCCATTAATAAAGTGTCACTTGTAATGCCAAACACACAAACATTCAGACATAATGCTCATTCTATTCACAATATTCTAATACCTGTCTGGCTGTCTGGCTGTCTGGCTGTCTGTCTGTCTGTTTGTTTATCTGTCTGTCTGTTTGTTTGTCTGGCTGTCTGTCTGTCTGTTTGTCTGTCCCTGTCTGTCTCTGTCTGTCTGTCTGTCTGGCTGTCTGTCTGTCTGTCTGTCTGTCTGTCTGTCTGTCTGGCTGTCTGTCTGTCTGGTCTGTCTGTCTGTCTGTCTGTCTGTCTGGCTGTCTGTCTGTCTGTCTGTCTGTCTGTCTGGCTGTCTGTCTGTCTGTCTGCCTGGCTGTCTGGCTGTCTGTCTGACTAACTGACTGACTGCTTGTCTGCCCTGTCTGTCTGTCTTTCACTTCCTGGTTCACTGGTTCACTGGTTCACGTACTTGTCTCCCCGCTCCCTCACGTACACACACCACGTACACACACCACGTACACAGAGTCTCCCTTCGCCAGCTGCCTCACACCACCCTGATCAAACACGCAGAGAGGAAACACATGGTGAAACACTACGTCTTTGCCACTCCACCCACTCCACCCTGGAACACAGCAGCGCAGCAAGTGGTCTGTGTACACCTGTCCACCTTACCTGTGTGCTGTGTGTCCCTGTGTGGCGTCAGGAGGAGGGGGAGGCAGACTAACACCCACTCACGTCACCCTAACTTCACACCTGACACACTGAATGACTGAGAATCCACCCCCAGTCCACCCCCAGTCCACCCCAGCCTCCTGACCTCCACCCCCCCACTAGCCTGGCCGATGGTTCTCTTCCACCTTGCATTTTGACCGCCATTGTCTCTACAGTACACATGATTAGTGGCAAAATATGACGACGTGTGTGAACAAAACCTCTTTCCTTTCACTTCACATGCAAGAAATTAATGGTTCTCTCGCCTATAAGTTCCTGCCATCACCACCACCACCACCACCACCTCCACACACTGCACCATCAAACACCAATGCACACTTAAACACATCTCTAACCAGTGTTGAGTGAGATGAATGTGTGATATTAGTGGATTGGTGCGTGACGTGACAGTGACATGCCTTGATGGTGAGACGTGTTAACCCCTTCAAGTACCAGAAAGCGTTTAAATTCCCCTTAGTTCAAGATAACCCCACAAAAAAACACTACACACACTTGATGTTTTAGTGAGTTTTAAGACCAATTACAGAAAAAACAAGAAAAAACACTCAAAAAATACAGGATTAGGATATTGAAGCTGTCACAATGCATGGAAAAATACAGGAGGGAAGAATTAGGAAAAGAAATGAATTAATACTATATATATTTAAGTAATTCATTAAGTAAACTTCATATTAATTTTGTAAGCTTCATAGACCCCTTATTAAAACACTCCTTAAATTGTGTTCCAGTACTGAAGGGGTTAAGAGATTAGAGGCGTATTAATGGGTGTGTCTGTGTGTCTGTGTGTCTGTCTGTGTGTGTTAAATTGTGTTCCAGTACTGAAGGGGTTAAGGGATTAGAGGCGTATTAATGGGTGTGTCTGTCTGTGTGTGTGTCTGTGTGTGTGTTAAATTGTGTTCCAGTACTGAAGGGGTTAAGAGATTAGAGGCGTATTAATGGGTGTGTCTGTGTGTCTGTGTGTCTGTCTGTGTGTGTGTTAAATTGTGTTCCAGTACTGAAGGGGTTAAGAGATTAGAGGCGTATTAATGGGTGTGTCTGTCTGTCTGTGTGTCTGTCTGTGTGTTAAATTGTGTTCCAGTACTGAAGGGGTTAAGGGATTAGGGGCGTATTAATGGGTGTGTCTGTGTGTCTGTGTGTCTGTGTGTGTTAAATTGTGTTCCAGTACTGAAGGGGTTAAGGGATTAGAGGCGTCTTAATGGGTGTGTCTGTCTGTGTGTCTGTGTGTGTGTTAAATTGTGTTCCAGTACTGAAGGGTTAAGGGATTAGAGGCGTATTAATGGGTGTGTCTGTATGTCTGTGTGTCTGTGTGTGTGTTAAATTGTGTTCCAGTACTGAAGGGTTAAGAGATTAGAGACGTATTAATGGGTGTGTCTGTGTGTCTGTGTGTTTTAATGTGTCTGTGTGTTTTAATGGCGCTGGTGTCTCTCCTCCTCCTCCTCCTCCTCCTCTTCCTCTTCCTCTTCCTCTTCCTCTTGTGTGTCGTATTAATGGTTAGTGAATGTGTGTGTCATCTCCATTAAAACTCCATTAATAAAGTGTCACTTGTAATGCCAAACACACAAACATTCAGACATAATGCTCATTCTATTCACAATATTCTAATACCTGTCTGGCTGTCTGGCTGTCTGGCTGTCTGTCTGTCTGTTTGTTTATCTGTCTGTCTGTTTGTTTGTCTGGCTGTCTGTCTGTCTGTTTGTGTGTCCCTGTCTGTCTCTCTGTCTGTCTGTCTGTCTGGCTGTCTGTCTGGCTGTCTGTCTGTCTGTCTGTCTGTCTGTCTGGCTGGCTGGCTGTCTGTCTGTCTGTCTGTCTGTCTGGCTGTCTGGCTGGCTGTCTGTCTGTCTGTCTGGCTGTCTGTCTGGCTGTCTGGCTGTCTGTCTGCCTGTCTGTCTGGCTGTCTGTCTGACTAACTGACTGACTGCTTGTCTGCCTGTCTGTCTGTCTGACCGAATGATTAGCTAACTGACTGTCTGTCTGTCTGTCTAACTGACTGTCTGTGTGTCTCTGTCAGTCTAGCTGACTGACTGACTGATTGACTGACTGTATGTCTATCTGTCTGTCTGACTAACTGAGTGACTGTCTGTCTGTCTGTCTGACTGACTGTTTGTGTGTCCCTGTCAGTCTCTCTGACTGGCTGGCTGGCTGACTGAATGACTGACTGACTGACTGTCAGTGTCTGTCTTCCTGTAAGTCTGTCTAACTGACTGACTGAATGACTGACTGACTGTCTGTCTGTCTGTCTGACTGACTGACTGACTGCTTGACCTAAAAAACTGACTGACTTTCTGTCTAATTGACTGATTGACTGACTGACCGTTTGATTGACTGACTGACTGACTGACTGTTTGATTGATTGACTGACTGACTGACTGACTGATTGACTGACTGACTGACTGTTTGATTGACTGACTGACTGTTTGATTGACTGACTGACTGACTGACTGTTTGATTGATTGACTGACTGACTGACTGACTGTTTGATTGACTGATTGACTGACTGACTGACTGACTGACTGACTGTTTGATTGACTGACTGACTGACTGACTGTTTGATTGACTGACTGACTGACTGTTTGATTGATTGAATGACTGACTGACTGACTGACTGATTGACTGTTTGACTGACTGACTGACTGACTGTTTGATTGACTGACTGACTGACTGACTGTTTGATTGATTGACTGACTGAGTGACTGACTGATTGACTGACTGACTGACTGACTGACTGACTGTTTGATTGACTGACTGACTGACTGACTGTTTGATTGACTGACTGACTGACTGACTGACTGTTTGATTGACTGCCTGACTGACTGACTGACTGTTTGATTGACTGACTGACTGACTGACTGACTGACTGACTGACTGACTGACTGACTGACTGTTTGATTGACTGACTGACTGACTGACTGTTTGATTGACTGCCTGACTGACTGACTGACTGTTTGATTGACTGACTGACTGACTGCCTGACTGACTGACTGATTGACTGACTGACTGACTGACTGTTTGATTGACTGACTGACTGACTGACTGTTTGATTGACTGACTGACTGACTGACTGACTGACCTGTTTGATTGACTGACTGACTGACTGACTGACTGATTGACTGACTGACTGACTGACTGACTGACTGACTGACTTACTGTTTGATTGATTGACTGACTGACTGACTGACTGACTGACTGACTGATTGACTGTTTTATTGACTGACTGACTGACTGACTGACTGTTTGATTGACTGACTGACTGACTGACTGACTGACTGACTGTTTGATTGATTGACTGACTGACTGATTGACTGACTGTTTGATTGACTGACTGACTGACTGACTGTTTGATTGACTGACTGACTGACTGACTGTTTGATTGACTGACTGACCGTCTGACTGTTTGATTGACTGACTGACTAACTGAATGACTGACTGACTGACTGTTTGATTGACTGACTGACTGACTGACTGTTTGATTGACTGACTGACTGACTGACTGACTGATTGACTGTTTTATTGACTGACTGACTGACTGTTTGATTGACTGACTGACTGACTGACTGATTGACTGACTGACTGTTTGATTGACTGACTGACTGACTGACTGACTGACTGACTGTTTGATTGACTGACTGACTGTTTTTTTTTTTTTTTATTTAAACATTAACTTACACTTATAAATTTTACAATAAATCAGGTATATAAGGAGATTTAGACATAAAGCTCCTTGTGTTGGCAAGGAACTATTCTAAACGTCTTTTTCTCGTTAGTATATTGGTTTGACACCTCACTCACTGCACTACACTTCACAGCACTAGCCGGGCAGGGAGAGCGCTTCTCCAGACATTGGCGGCCACTTTTGTCTGCTGAGTTGATAGTCCCGCTACCTCAGCAGGCGTGGCCACCGTGAACTGATTCCACAGGCGCGCTGCCCTGGCTCTGAATGTTCGCTGGTGTTGTGAGGAGCGGGAGAGAGGCACCAGTACCTGCTGGTCCCCATCCGCTGCTTGCCTCGTATTTCTCCCGGGTGGGTGTGGCGGCAGGCTGAGGCGGGAGAGGTGAGGTGTATGTAGCACTTGAGCTTTGTGGCACACCGTCAAGGTTGCCACGTCCCTCCGGTGCTCCAGTGACGTGATACTTGCCACGCTCTCCTCGTCTTCCCCCAATAGACGAAGAGCGCGCCTCTGTATCGCGTCGAGCCGGCTGGTGTGGGTATGGGCGCTGGACATCCATGTCAAGGCACCGTACTCCATACAGGGACGGATTTGTGCCCTGTAGAGTGAGGATGCCTCGCGAGTGCAGACTGCCAGCCATCCTGCGCAGGGCTGACACACGCTGAGAGGTCTGGCGGGCTACAGACGTGATGTGGGTGTCGTAGCGCAGCTCACGATCCATGGTGACTCCCAGGATCTTGATGTGTTCCTGGAGAGGCAGCTGCTCGCCCTCAAACTGTAGTTGTCCTTCCACGGCCTGAGAGGCGGCAGGGGATCGTGAGATGACCATGGCGTGTGTCTTGTCCGGCGCGAAGGTGACTTGCCACACCTTCCCCCACTCTTCTGCTGCCTTCAGCTGGCGGTTGATGTTGGCCACGGCGCGCTGGCTGTCCTGGCGGCAGTAGGAGAGGGAGATTGTGCAGTCGTCGGCGTAAGCCTTGACTGCAGGAAGCTGGCGCAGGAGATCGTCTATATACACATTCCACAGGACTGGGCCAAGCACTGAGCCCTGTGGAACTGACGCTCCTATATTGGTGGGTGATGAGGTCCGCCCATTGACGACGGTTCGAAGTGTCCTTCCTTGGAGGTAATCCTCGAGTAGCTTCAGGAGACCGCCGTCGATGCCCTTGGCTTGGAGCTTAGTCAGAAGACCCGCATGCCACACTCGGTCATAAGCCCCCGCGATATCAAGGGCCACTACGAGCGTGTCCAGGCCTTCGTCAAGGGTGTCCTGCCATTCCTGGGAGAGTAGGAGAAGGAGATCGGAAGTAGATCGACCTGGCCGAAACCCGAACTGGTGGGGTGAGAGAAGCTGGTGTTCATCCAGGTGCTGCCATATGACGGCTGCCACCAGTTTTTCGAACACCTTACCCATCACAGACAGCAGGGAGATGGGTCGGTAGTGCCTTGGGTCAGACTTGGACCCTTTTTTATGCACAGGGACCACGTATGCCTCCTTCCAGGATGCTGGCCACTTTTTTTCTGCCAGGCAGGCAGAAAAAATAGCAACAAGAGGCACTGACAGTTCCCTGGCACATTGTTTCAGCACCCGGGGGCTGATTCCGTCTGGGCCCGTGGCTTTCCCTGCGTCCAGTTGCCCGAGTGCTTTTCCACCAGCTCCGTGGTGATGGGTATTGAGGTGATGGTGTGCGCTGTCTCCCGGGGTAGCACTGGAGGGGGGCGTGTGGGGCACTCAACCTGCATTTTTTCTGCAAATAATTTTACCAGGAGTGCAGCCTTGTCATCACTGCTTGAGGCAGTGGTTCCGTCCTGCCTGGTGAGGGGCACGCTCTCCTGCCGCATCACACCCTGCCTCTCCTTGACCAGTGTCCACCACGTCTTATCTCCAACTCCTGGGCCTGTGAGCTTTCTCCTGAGGTCTTGCTCCCAGTGTTTCCTCGCCCACTTGGAGGTGTCAGTCATTCTCTTACAAGCAGCTCGGTGCATGGTGAGGTTGTGTTGTGACGGGCGCTGCTTGTATCTCCTCCATGCTGCATACTTGGCTTCGGCAGCTATCTGACAGCGGAAGCCAAACCATTGGGGGTTTGTGGCCTTGGCGAGGTATGTGCGGTGAGGGACGTGGCGGTCCTGTAGTGTGGCCAGGATTGAGGTGAGAGCGTTAGTCATCTCCTCCGCGTCTCCCGTGAGCACCGTCTGCCAGTCTGTGGCTGTCAGTGCGCCCCTCATGTCACGCCAGCTAGCTTGCTCCCATAGCCAGATGGTTCGAGGTGCAGCTTTTTCCCTCGCCACATGTAGCTGGATCTTCGTCAGTACGGCGTGGTGGTCCGAACTACCCACTTTATCCAGCTGCTGACACAATATTCTTTCTTCCGGGAGGTCTGATAATACTGGGTCGAGCAGGCCTCCTCTTTCGTGGGTCTGAAATGTGACGTGGTTGGTGAGGCCGGACACTGTCACTAAGTTGTTGTAAGCTTGCTGCTCGAGATGGAAATTTAGATCTCCCACGATGAGGACGTTCTTGCAGCCGTGGCGTTGGAGCAAGTTGTCCATCTCCTCCGCCAGGAAGTCAAGCGAGAAACGGCCTTGCCTGGGGGGGCGATATAGTACACAGAGCAGCAAGCCACTGTTGTCAGTCAGCACTATTCGGAAGAAAAGTGCTTCCATTTGCTGAGGAAGGTCTACTGACAGTTCCTGAGTCTGGAGGCCATTTTAAAGCAAACAGCCACACCTCCACCTGCCCTGCCGATACGATCCTTCCTCACCCACTTCGTGTAGCCTTTTATTTTGCCAAATGACGGCTCCACAGTGTCACTCATCCACGTTTCGCTCACCGCCACAATATCGGCTTTTGTCGTAGTACAAAGTTGTGGGAGAGATCAGCAATGTTGCTACGAAGCCCTCTCACGTTGGCAGAGACAACCGTGAGGAGAGGGGAGTGGCCGACGTTTCTTGGTGCTGGCGGGTTGCTGTTATGGCGAGGAGTGCTGTTAGTATTCGCTCTCCCAAGGGGCCGAGGTCCATCCCCGCTGGGACCTCGGCTGCTCCTCCCATTGCCTGTGTTGCCATCCGGAGTCACCACGAAAGGGCGCTGGGGGTTGGGGGTGTGGGGCGTACCCGTTTCTCCTCCCTTCAGCCAAGACCCTTCTCAGGATGGCTTCCTGTCTGGCGTCTGCTATCCGTGAGAAGCATTCTTCCCTCGAGTGTCCTGGGCGCAGGCAGTACTCACAGCCTCTTCGGCCCCGGGGAGGAGGCCGTTTGATTGACTGACTGACTGACTGACTGTTTGATTGACTGACTGAATGACTGACTGACTGTTTGATTGACTGACTGACTGACTGACTGATTGATGTGAGAGAGAGAGAGAGAGAGAGAGAGAGAGAGAGAGAGAGAGAGAGAGAGAGAGAGAGAGAGAGAGAGAGAGAGAGAGAGAGAGAGAGAAGAGAGAGAGAGAGAGAGAGAGAGAGAGAGAGAGAGTGGGTACATGTTCTTTTGTATAAAGTTATGTTTAAATAAAATAATATGTTTAGAGAGAGAGAGAGAAGAGAGAGAGAGAGAGAGAGAGAGAGAGAGAGAGAGAGAGAGAGAGTCTTATCTGATAACAAAAGTTTATCACGCTTGAAGTGGATGTGGTGGTGGTGGTGGTGGTGTGTGTGTGTGTAGTACACACACACACACACACACACTGTCCCTCCTGATACACTACACATGGCGTATGTAACTGTTATCTGTACATTTCTCTTTTTCTTTTTGACATTGATATCAGAGAGACTCAAGCCACGTTTTACCTCCCAGACCCCTGCTGTCTGTCTGTCTGTCTGTCTGTCTACCTGACTAACTGACTGACTGTCTATCTGTCTGTCTGTCTGTCTGTCTGTCTGTCTGTCTGTCTACCTGACTAACTGACTGACTGTCTATCTGTCTGTCTGTCTGTCTGTCTGTCTATCTGTCCGTCTGTCTGTCTGTCTGTCTGTCTGTCTGTCTACCTGACTAACTGACTGACTGTCTATCTGTCTGTCTGACTGACTGATTGTCTGTCTGTCTGTCTGTCTGTCTGTCTTACTGACTGACTGCCTTCTGTCTGTCTGTCTGTCTGTCTGTCTTACTGACTGACTGCCTTCTGTCTGTCTGTCTGTCTTACTGACTGACTGACTGACTGACTGACTGACCAACAACAACAACAACTTCACTGCTGTCATGTACTACCTTCTTCCTGGCTGGAGAAATATGAGACACACACACACACACACACACACACACACACACACACACTGTACCTGTCATAGGATAGGTAGGACCCATTGTACTTCAGTATATGAATCATTCCACTCACAGCATAAAAACATCGCCTTCAGATTTCTCCTGTGATATGACCGACGCCCAGTGGTGATAAGTGATAAGTGATAAGTGTGGTAAGCGTTGTAACAACGTTAACGTAAAAGCAGCTGGTACTGGTGTGATAAGTAATCAGCGATCGCATTGTGTTCTCTTGGGTTGGCGAGACGTGTTTTGGGTGTCCTGTTTGTCATTGGTCGATAGATCAAGTTTTCCATCTTTCTCTTTTAGTATGACATATTTTTGTTTGCCTTCAGTGGGCTGACGGAGAGTTAGAAGACTTAGCAAAACTCATTCAGTTCACACAAAACTCTTATTCAGGTCAATCGAATCCCCTCGAGTTTCATCCCCGCCGCTATCACTAGGAACTAGGAACAATTTGAGAGGGGAGGTGGGCGGGGCTTGGCCAACCAACAACAACAACATAATAGATAAGTCAGTGATAACTTCCCACGTCGAGTGCAGGTCTGTCTGAAAGCTCTTAGAAATAGTAAGTGATAGTCGTCTCATCAACAGAGCATTGGTCAGTCTAAATTTAAACTCAGAAATATTAAGTTGCCTTCATGATCCTCGCACTCCTAGAACACCACACCTCAGGAAGATCTTGTGAGTAGTGACAAGTGTAGGTGTAGTAGAGGCTTGTATTAACGTTGTTCTGTCACCGCTGCAACCCGCCTGGAACCCTGTTTGGTTCACTAGGCACACACCACACACCGGGACAACAAGGTCACAACTCCTCGATTTACATCCCGTACCTACTCACTGCTAGGTGAACACTGAACACTGAACAGTGAACAGGGGCTACACGTCAAAGGAGACACACCCAAATATCTCCACCCGGCCAGGGAATCGAACCCCGGTCCTCTGGCTTGTGAAGCCAGCGCTCTAACCACTGAGCTACCGAGCGTGTCAGTGTTGATAGTCACTCTCTGCATCAGCCCAAGAGTGACTCCATGGCTCCCTCATGTGCTGCAAGACATGTTCATGTCTAAATTGTCTAAGTAGCCACACGTTGAGGCTATTCATGTGTATTGTGAAGGGTGAGTCAATGGCAGCAGGTGTGGATGTGGCTGGGCTGTTCATCCGTGACTACATCTCTGCCAGTCTGTACACTGACACTGAGGTTTCCAGGCGGCTCCCTCCACCCATGTCTTCCACTACACCAGAACTGTATGCTGTACTGGAGGCGCTCCACATTGTGGCGCCTCTCCATAACAATGTTTATTTCTTTATTGACAGTCAGGCTGCATTGTATCCCCAGGTCAAATGGAGTCACTCCTCCCCTCCCTGTCGCTCAGGATGGAAGGTGAATATCTCGTCCGCGCTACTCGCCCTCGCAACCTTCATAGTCAAGAGAAATTAATTATTTACAGCGTCAACAAGTTCTGCTTAGAGGATTCTTTTATTATCAATGTGGAGGACACTTCTAACGAAGAACTGTCTCATTAAGTAGCTGAGAGAGGATTATGCCTACAGGATAAAACCTCTATAAAAAAACGCACCTTAACTCTTACCTCATGGATGGTGTGGAAAAAGAGGAAAATAAAACAACAAAAAAGATGCCTGTCTACTTGTCTATTTTAGAGAGAGAGAGAGAGAGAGAGAGAGAGTGTGTGTGTGCCGCGTCACAGGAGAACCAATACGTAAACTGTTGAAAGACTCGCGCAAGCAGGATTATAATTATATAGGTAGCAAGTCACTCCGGCCTCTCGTTATTCCAGCCCTTAGTTTTTCCGGTCCCGGTCACTCCGCCCTCTCCCGCGTTCGACCCAGGTCACTCCGGCCTCCCTGGCGGCACGCATGTGTGTAAAGTTAGCAATATATATTGTTGGGTTGTGTGTGTGTGTGTGTGTGTGTGTGTTTATATATTGTTACGTTCACCGGTTAAACTGGTAAGATTGGCATCGGAGAGCCGGTGAACAATAACAATAAAAAAAAACACTGCAGGTTCAACTGGTGAGGAAATGCAAAGGGGTCACTTTAAAAGCTATTTTAATAACCCATAATGAAATTGACACATATATAACAAGAAACATGAAACACAGATATATAACATGAAACACAGGAAAATGACATACACATATACATATAACACAGTAATAAATACAACAATAAAGAACCCAACTTAATACCTAACAATAATCCTAATCCTATATAGAGGCAATGTGGAAAACACGGACGAGGGGAAGTGATACTTATGCGGTGTCGCAGTGGTGAAATGCTGAGTGATGGTTGATCCCACGGTACACCCAAGAGGCGTTGTGTTCACTGGTTGAGGCTTGGATCTCAACTGCCAATCCAGGAAACCAAGAGCTGGCTCAACACTTTCGGTTGAGTCGAAAGGGGCCGCGTGAATCCAACTACGGGACAGTAGCGGGGCTTCATGAAACGGTGGCGTGGAAGGTTCATGAGACGGTGACGTGGAAGGGGAGGCGGAGAGGTGGCGAACGAGGTAACAAGCGGAGGAGGTGATGGTAGTAATGCATGTTACGGGCGGGCCGTAACACTGTATACCAGGAATCTAATATTTTCACTCGTGGGTCCCGTCCTCATCTTCATCAAGGTAAGACAGGAGCTGCTGTTACGGCACCAGTCACTACTGCTGCTGCAAAGTCCCTCGCTAGAGAGAAAGCCAATATGTTTACATCTGCTACTACCCTAGTTGACTGTGCCATGATGCAGACAGAAGGAAGTGATAATGCTTGTGTAAAGCTATATATTCTTTCTAGATAACATAGTATAATTAGTGGGCCGGAGTGACTAGGGTGGTGGGCCGGAGTGACTAGGGTGATAGGCTGGAGTGACTAGGGTGGTAGGCCGGAGTGACTAGGGTTGGGGGCCACAGTGACTGAGGGCCGGTGTAATTAGGGGCCGGAGTGACTGTAAACCCTCATTTAAACCTTCATTCATGTTAGTACAATGTGCAGAACCAAGTTTTAGGCCGATTCTTTAGGCGGGTCTATTCTGCACATTTACTGAATTACCAAAAATAGAACCAGTGAAGCATTTATTATTAATAATGAATGCCAGAATATGGACTTTGTAAATATACAGCATAACCTAACTTAACCGAATCTACTGTTGGCCAGCAGGGTTGGACAAGAAAAGCCAGTCCACAGTTTCTAGACTGGTGTGGGACTGTAATAATACCCCAAACTATATATCTTAGCCCAGCAAAGATGCCCTCTGCTAATAAATTATCCCAATGCTAACCTGATGCGAGGTATCTTAAAGTGAGCATCAGTCGTTCTCCAGCACTGACGGGTTGCCTCATATTGGTGCTTTGCTTCTCTATGAGAGCGTCACCAATTATGGCACATGATGAAATTGGGTGCGGTCCAGGCGAATCCACTCCCTAAGTGCACCTGGGTCTTCTATACTAAAACCCATCCGTACCTACCCATAGGGCGTTGGCCATGTCTGCCGTGAGACTATGCCAAATCTCCAATAAAAACAAGCTACTCACTGTCCTGTAGTCATAGCATTATCAACAAAAAAACGTTCTCAGAACATTCAGAAACCTTAATTAAGTGGTAGATGATATAAATAATTGTCATATACGAAAATAAATTAATCTAGTTCATATACATGGACGGTGATGTGTCATAATTATCAGGTCAGGCGACGGTGCCACTCACGACCCAAGTGGAAATTCTCGGGGAGGTTGGGGGGGTGAGTCAGGTCGCCACGCACGTGTCGCTTCACTTCTCTGGTCACTACCATGGAAGGACCCCCTGACGCTTCCCCGTCATACACTGTCTTGCGCAGCCAGACCAAGGCATTCACCACCATGGAAGGACCCCTGACGCTTCCCGTCATACACTGTCTTGCGCAGCCAGACCAAGGCATTCACCACCATGGAAGGACCCCCTGACGCTTCCCCGTCATACACTGTCTTGCGCAGCCAGACCAAGGCATTCACCACCATGGAAGGACCCCCTGACGCTTCCCCGTCATACACTGTCTTGCGCAGCCAGACCAAGGCATTCACCACCATGGAAGGACCCCCTGACGCTTCCCGTCATACACTGTCTTGCGCAGCCAGACCAAGGCATTCACCACCATGGAAGGACCCCCTGACGCTTCCCCGTCATACACTGTCTTGCGCAGCCAGACCAAGGCATTCACCACCATGGAAGGACCCCTGACGCTTCCCGTCATACACTGTCTTGCGCAGCCAGACCAAGGCATTCACCACCATGGAAGGACCCCTGACGCTTCCCGTCATACACTGTCTTGCGCAGCCAGACCAAGGCATTCACCACCATGGAAGGACCCCTGACGCTTCCCGTCATACACTGTCTTGCGCAGCCAGACCAAGGCATTCACCACCATGGAAGGACCCCTGACGCTTCCCGTCATACACTGTCTTGCGCAGCCAGACCAAGGCATTCACCACCATGGAAGGACCCCCTGACGCTTCCCCGTCATACACTGTCTTGCGCAGCCAGACCAAGGCATTCACCACCATGGAAGGACCCCCTGACGCTTCCCGTCATACACTGTCTTGCGCAGCCAGACCAAGGCATTCACCACCATGGAAGGACCCCCTGACGCTTCCCCGTCATACACTGTCTTGCGCAGCCAGACCAAGGCATTCACCACCATGGAAGGACCCCCTGACGCTTCCCGTCATACACTGTCTTGCGCAGCCAGACCAAGGCATTCACCACCATGGAAGGACCCCCTGACGCTTCCCCGTCATACACTGTCTTGCGCAGCCAGACCAAGGCATTCATATTCCGCCTTAATAGATATTTCTTGCAAGAGAAAGCAAATCTGGCAACACTCTTACCTTTGACTCAAGCAAGGAACCACTCAATATATTACTCTGTTTCTACTGTATGTGCACTTATTTGACAAACATGTAAATTACTTGTCTCATTTTCATGTATATAACCAGAATCTTTATTGCATTTAATGTACTATATAGCTGCATAGGTATTTGGGTCTCTTCTGACTTCTTTTAGTGAAGTAGAGAACGATCATCACTCCGTTTTCTTTGAAGAAGGTACTGTTATAGCAGTGGCATCGTCGCACCCAAGAGGAGCCACACCTTGTGGGTAGCTACGGATGAGTTCTACTACAGCGACAACTCCCTCACCAGTCGGAAGTACACGCTCTCCTGACGCCTCCTTGATAGCCAGGGACGTGTCCAAACACGGGGTTGTTCATCCCGTCCCCTCATCAGACATATGGCAAGAATGAAGTGGCCCCATTGCTGTCGAGTGAGGCCTTGTTGTCGTCGATTGTGGTTGATGTGGTGTGCGTGGCTTGGCATGGTGGTGCTTGTAAAGACTTGAGTTGACCACCAGGGTGCTTGATGTTGATCTTGTCGCGATTAACACAGCTAACTAGTCAACATAATAACAAACAATTAAATCTTACGTCGGCCAATGAATTCTCTCCTATCAATCACCCAGCTTGTACCACACCCAACACTGCCACCACAGCCGTGTCCCACCAAAACCAAGAGGCGACTGTGTCTCTGTACTGCCGACCACTATACTTACACAACATATTAACCAGAATCGAAACAGCAAACAAACCCATTCAAATCCTTCCAACTCTAAACAATACAAACTTTAATTCATAATTATACCACTATAAATGAAATCAACTCAACTATCAAGTTAATGATACAATAACTGGTAAATAACTTTAAAATAACAATGTCACGGCTTCATGCGCACTCTCTCTCTCTCTCTCTCTCTCTGATTTTCAAATTATACAACATTATTACTGGTTTTAATTTATCATTACTACATATCACTACATTATTACTGTATTAATGAGTAAGTCTGTCCTTAGAATGTGTTTGGGAAGCATATTTTAGCGTATATATTATCATACATAGGTGTTTTAAAGCTGCATCAATAATTCGTGGATTTTCGGGATTCGCGGGAGGGGAAGGAACGTAACCCCCGCGAATAGGTGGAGGAGGCTGGGGGATACATTTGTTCACTACTTAGAAGGAATTATGTAGAAAAATATATCATAACGAATTATTGCATCTTTGTGTTGACAGAGTGACACTGCAGGCATGTTCTGTACTACTTATAAAGACTCCCCATTGTACTTCCTCATCTTCTACACACACCAACCTGCTACACTGGCTGGCTGTTGTCTTCTCTTCTATAGACCTAACCAGGGTCGTGTCCTCCTCCTCCTCCTCCTCCTCCTCCTGTGCTGCTTCAGTCATTTTTCTTGCAAGACCAGCACACAGACGCCCACTAAGATAGCTTTGTTAATGTCACACACACACACACACACACACACACACGCTGACCTGATTAATATGTTTGTGTTCTGATCAGCGCAGGCCACTGGGTGAAGCACAGCGCCGCAGCGGAACCATCACACTACCACCGCGGCCGTCATGGGGGAGGCGTCGTGGCGAAGGTGGTGCTGGTGGAGGGAGTGTCTGGTGGTGGTGGTGGTGGTGGTG